>NW_011500658.1:0-2029 GCF_000495115.2 Populus euphratica | reverse complement strand
AAAAATAAATTGGTGGGTAGATTGAGGTAAAAAAAAAAAAAAAAAACAGTAACATTGCTTGGAGGGTCACGATTATCTTATAAAAAAACACCAATTTATGGGGGTAATGATTGCCTTTTAATAATTCATCTGATAATAAATAAATAAAAGTTTACTATTGTAAAATTTAGTACCCTCTTAACCTCTACCATGCATAATGTGTCTTCTATGTAGAATATTAACCTTATCACATATTAAAAAAATATTAAAAGAAATAGTGATTTTATTATATATTTATTTATTGTTTATTTTATGATAAATTACTATAAATTAAAATAATAATTTTTTAAAAAAATATTTTGACAATTAATTTTTTATTTTGTACAATTGAACTTTTTTAGATCCAAATTAACAATCAATCATTTTTTTATGAGAAGATGAAATTGATAAGTAGAGAATTAATGTGGAAAACACAAGCAAAATAGGTGATATATTCTAATTTCATCCAAAAATTTTAGTTTAGTCTCTTATCTTTTTAATTTAATAGCTGATAATTCCTTAGGTTTTTTAAAATTCAAATTTGTTACCAAATTTTATTTCAATACTCATTCTTTTTTAACTTAATAGGTGATCCTTTTAATTTTATTTTGCCTTTTTTCTAGAGGATAAAGAGATTTTACTAGATTTTAGTATAGAGAGAGTTCATTGTTATACTTTTTCTGACTATTAAAATTATTAAATTGATGTCAATGAGTTTTTCACTAAGTGATGAAAGTATTATAATGATTGTTTTAAGTCTCCATATAACCTAAAAATCATATGTAAATAGAGGATGGGATATTTTTTTTAATTTGATTTTGTAGTTTGAAATTTTTTTTTGGATTTATTAAATTGATAGATTAGTTTCTTGGTATTCTAAGTGTGTTTGTAAGATTTTTTTTAGTGAAATGAATTGAAAAACAAGTTTTTTAACCTATAACATGAGTTGAAAAACAAGTTTTTTAACCTATAACCTTGATTTCCAGTTACTATAATGGTGAGTGAAATCTAAATTGACAAATAATAAGTTGTTTGTCACATAAAATGATGTGTTATTTACTTTTTTTTTTAAATAAAAACATATAACAAGTCATCTATTTTTTTAAATAAAAAAATAATGAGTTTGGGCTTGAACGCCTGCATGCCAAGGCTTTTCCTTTTAAATTCCCAGGGTGCTGGGTCATTAGGTCACTACAAGCTCTTTTTTTCAACTCTTTATATATATAAATATATTTAGGTTAGATATAAATTATAAAAAAACAAAATTATCGAACCCAATTAAAATTAATGATCTGAATCATAACTTTGATGGGTTAAACCATGTAATCTAGGCTATTATTATTTTATCTTTTTGTATGCATTTTCTTGTCCCTTAATTTTTTAAAATACAATTCCTTCCTTATCAATAAACTATTATTTTATTTAAATTAAAAATTTTATAAATAAAATTTTATCTTTTGTTGTCAATGATTTGTCTTTGCTTTCTCATTCCCACATGCTCTTTATGATTTTTTTCTTTTTAAAAAAATATTTCATGCAAAAGGTTGACAAACACTTTATTGTCATATAAATCTATTAAATAAAAAATAATTTCTGGGATAAAAACCTATTGAATTCGAATGTGTGGTTGACTTGTATTGTAAGTCTGAATTGTTCACCTGAAAATCACATGGTGTTTTTTGAATTAAGTGTTATTTTTTACTAGTTTTGTCCTTAAATATTAATTTAATTAAAGATTATCCCTACAAGTTTTGCATATCAATATGAATAAATCTAGTATATTTTTATCTTAATATAAAATAAAAATATTATTCACTTTATAATTAATTTAAATTTACTCTAACCGGTAACATAATCCAAGTCAATGAGCTAGAGTTTAAGGTTTCAATTTACAATAGATGGATGGTATCATCTTTTCATATGGTTATTTTAATTTTATGTTTTAGATTGTGAGTTTTATATGTTAGTTTAGTTTTGCTAAATACAATATATTTTTTAATTTATTTTTTAT
>NW_011507784.1:0-1014 GCF_000495115.2 Populus euphratica | reverse complement strand
TGAGTTAAAAGGTTTCTTTTTTATTCATTTTAATGCAATAAATCATTATTTTACCAATATAGTCGCACTCCTATTAACTATAAATTTTTTATATATAACAAAATTGAATTCTATTTTTATTTGTAAACACTTTTCTTTTTGCTAATGTTACTGTGTTTATTTTTTTTCATGGATTTTTTTTAATATATAATTTAAGATATTATCCAAACAAGAAAATTTAGACTAGTTTAAGATGATCTTGAAAAACTTATTAAGTATGAGTGGTAATTTTTAGGTATATTTTAAATAATCAAAGAAATAAGTTCAAAGTATAATTTCTAATTTGCTTTCCTATCAGGCCCAATGTGTTTAAAAAATAATGATGGGATTTTATAGTTAGGTTTAAGTCTCAAATTATTTTTATAGGATTTATAATATTTACCAAACATGTATATATCAATTTAAACAAAATTAAGCATAATAAAAAAATTTATTACTAGATACAAGCTCAATACAGCGGAGGTAAAATACTTTAGGGTCATCTTAAGGAGATTTTCTTCAATCAAATATATCAAAGTCGCAAATGGAGACTCCCATTTTCTCTCATGGCTTCCACATAACAATGCACTACGTGATGTTTTATTTCTTTCTGTTACAGTAGTGATTGAATTAAAAGGTATGTTTTGAGGTGTAATTATAATTATTTTTTAAAATATTTTTTATTTTTAAAATCAGTATATCAAAATAATTTAAAAATAATAATTAAAAATAAAAAAAATTAAATATTAATTAAAAATAAAAAAAATTAAATATTTTTAAAATATAAAAACAAATAATTCCGAAACCACAAAATAAAATCAACATTTATCGATGTTGATACTTTTTTTATTTTATTTATATGGGGTGTTCGGGTCAACTTGCGCGCACCACAACTAATCCCCACGGCTCATTGAATACCCTGCAAACCCAGTAGGCATGTAAGGCACCGCAGGGGTGACAGGCGTGCACGTTAGGACTCGAACTCAGGTGCAGTGG
>NW_011507780.1:0-1015 GCF_000495115.2 Populus euphratica | reverse complement strand
GACTTAATGATGCATTGTAGGCTCATCGAACTGCTTATAAAACATCATTAAGTATGTCACCTTATATACTAGTGTATAGAAAACCTTGTTACTTGCTTGTGGAACTTGAACATAAAGTTTATTATGCTATTAAAGCTTTCAATTCAAACCTTGATGATGCTAGTCCGCTGTGAAAATTACAAATAAATAAACTTGAGGAAATAAGAAATGATACATATGAAAATTTAAGAATTTATAAAGCAAGAATCAAAGAGTTTCATAACAAGAAAATACTGAGAAAAACTTTCAATGTTGGTAAAAAAAAAGTCTTGCTTTATAATTCTATACTCTATTTATTTCCTAAAAAACTAAGATCAAGATAGAGCAGTCTTTTTATTGTGAAACATGTGTATCCATCTGGGGCCTATGATATCAAGAATCCAAATAATGGCAATGTTTTCAAAATAAATGGATATCATTTGAAAGTTTACTTTGATAATTTTTCAAATAAAAATGATTTCATTGAATTGGGTGATCCTGTACACAAAGATTAATTTTTTTCATCACAATGTTTTTGTGGTTTTTGTTTTGCTAGTTTTTCTCACCTCAGTCAAATGGTGAATAATAGTAGTCCGTGACTTAAGTCGGTTCTTTTAGTTTTCCATAATAACTGATATCTGTGCAATTCTTTACTCTTTCCCATTTCTTTAAATCTCTCCTTTAATTCTCATTTAAAAATGGACACCACTCTTGAAAAGTTGAAAAAGTATTTTCCTATTCTATCTTAGAATGCAATTACAAAAATTTATCATACTAGATATGTAAGATTGAGATTGTTAATGAAACATGGAATTCTTGAAGATATTCACTGGCTGATTGAAGTAAAGGTTCGATTATCAGGTGAGTCCTCTAATTCTTTCACTTCACACATGCCTGGAATAAGTAAAAGCACTTCTGCAAAGAAACATCCTGCAAAACGACTGAAAGTTTGTCATCGATGTGCTAGATGGACTTGTAAAGCACAATGTTGTTCTTT
>NW_011507781.1:0-1015 GCF_000495115.2 Populus euphratica | reverse complement strand
GTGAAATGACATGGCAGATTTAAGCTTTCATATAGTTGAAATAAATTCACCTATGAAAATGGAAAAAACAAACTCTGGAAAGAAGAGAGTTGCAAACCTGATTTATTTATAAGATAAAAAACGAGTTTTCCAAAATGCAACCCAGTGCTTTGAAAAAAGCACTTGCAGCAAAAAACGAGGCCATGATCTTTCATGACTCTAGGATTTATTTAATATTTATGAGTCTATTATTTATGTTGATAAGCTCAAGTTGGAAGGTTAAATAATTGATGACAGCGGGGATCAACCGGCTCAAGTTGTTGTGATGATGTATCATTTATGTTAGGTTAAAAGCTTCCTAGCTCTTAACCAATGAAAGAAGACATAAATTAAGGATAGATTAGGTAATATTAGAAATTATTAATTTAAGTTTTATATATTATAGATTCATTAAAAGTTTATATAATTATTTATTTATACATGAAATTAAAAATATAATTATTTACTTTACAAATACATAAAATTAGTTGAAATACTTGAAAGCCGGCTCAAACAACCACATTAATCTAAAAATTAAATTAATTTTTTATAAAACCAAATCTATATTTCCAAACTTTTTTTACAGGTTGGGTAGAAATATTTAAGCCCATAAACAAAGATTGAGCTCGAGCTAAAACTTGAGTTTAGATACTAAACATGTCCAATATTTCTAATGAACTCGAGCGCTAACCCGAATCCAGGTATTGTGCATGCCCAATCCCTCTAACCGGCTCGGGCACCAACTTGAGTCTAGGTGTTGGGCATGCCCAACTCTTTTTATTGGGCTCAGGTGCTTGACATCCCTAATATTTTTTTGCGGGTTTAAGTATACAATCCTAACCCAATCTTTAAAAGATGTGTCTTAATCTTCCTTTTAAATTTAAAAACATGTACCGAGTCTTTTTTTTTATTAATATTTATGTAAAAAATATTTTTTTTTATTAATACATATATAATAAATAATTGTTTTATTGATGTTTGTGTAAGAGATATTTTG
>NW_011508054.1:0-885 GCF_000495115.2 Populus euphratica | reverse complement strand
AACATAATAATAAAACCAAAAGACACAAAAATTCACAAATGAAGGCTCAAATCCAATCTAAGCTTTTTACGGCTTTCCTTAGATGACCAATTTGTGCGACTCATGGAAGGATCAATCACAGGAATGAAAGATTGTAGTTGGTCAATCAATTGTTCAGCAGTAGTAGTAGAGATTATGATTTGTCGTGCAGAAGATGTTAAAAATTCCTGTTCCACAGCATGATCAAGAAAAGACAACAACTTATCATAATAACCATTAACATTTAACAAACCTATGGGTTTATGGTGAATGTGCAATTGAGCCCAAGAGGAAATATGAAAGATCTCTTCCAATGTGCCTAGACCACCTGGTAAAGCAATGAAAGCATCAGCATGGTTAAACATTGCATTCATTCGAGCCGACATTGTGGAGACCTGAAGTTCCTCTCCAATTGTTTTTCCAATGATGTCCCCTTGTGCCAAAGCTTCAGGGACGATTCCTAAAACTTGACTACCTCCTAAAAATGCAACTATTGACACACCTCCCATTAACCCAAGACTGCCTCCTCCATACACTAAATGAATCTTTCTCTCAGCTAGCACCTGACCCAGATGATTTGCTAATTCTAAAAACTCCTTTTCTTTCCCAGGACTAGATCCACCGAAAACACAAATATTTCTTATTTGATGACCTGAGAAACTTGCCATTTCTGCACACTTCTGTATTTGTTGAATGTATGGGTTGAGTAGAAATGAAAGGAAGGAAGAGAGGGTTTTATAGATGAGAAATGAGAAAGGCAATCATAACACCTATATGTAGGCCAGCTGCAGTCACACACACTCTCTCTCTCTTTTTATTTATTTATTTATTTACTTCTGAAAAACACATGTGTATGTACAGGTAGTT
>NW_011507779.1:0-1017 GCF_000495115.2 Populus euphratica | reverse complement strand
CAACCAACCTGCCTAAGCCCCACCTGAGATTAATATAATTCTAAGTAGCACTTTAGCTAAGGGTACTTATAATGGCAAGAGAAAGTATAAAAAATATGTCTTCACAACGGCTCGTCAACAAAAACTATGATATAAGCTTGTAACTTTTACTTCATAAGATGGAGAGAGGGTGACTTACCCCAATGAGGATGCATTGGTAATTTTCATAGTTCTAGCCAATCATCAAGTCTACAAGGTATTAATAGATGATGGGAGCTTAATTAATATCCTGTTTAAAGATGAGATCTTTTATATAGGGATAGATCCTTAAAGGATGTCTCATGTAAAAAACTTATTTAATTGGGATTAAAAGGTCAAAAGTGCTAATAAAAGGTGTTTTAGAGATCCCAATCACAATAGACACTTACCCTAAGTGTTTTACCTTTCAGTAAATCTTTATGGTAGTAGATATAGTTCTGGCCTATAACACCATAATAAGAAGACCTCTCTTACATATGATTAATACAGTCATAAACAAACAATATATGTTCTTGAAATTCCATACTCAAAAGGGGATGGTTATCGTCAGAGGAAACCAAGGGGCCTCAAGACATTGTGTGTCTATATGTTTGAAAGGTAAGAGGTCTTTATCCTTAGACCATCAAAAGCCCCTAAAGAAGAGGGTAGAGGTTAGAAATGAGGTCACAAAGTAGTTGAAAGAAATGTCTTTAGGACATGATGAGGGGCTGTCACCAAGATAGTCTTAACCTTATAACCACCTCAATAACTATTATTAACAAATTTTCTCTTCACCTGTAAGATCAACTTTGCTTTCAACACTTTAGATATGTCAAGGATCATCCTAGATATATATGTTACAAACTTCAAGTTAATCTAATTTTCCCTTATATTCTATAGAAAAAGAAAAATTTTGAGTGGAAAGACAACAAGCAATAACTGTAGAAGTGGATAAATTATTAGTTGTTAGGTTTATTCATGAGATCATGTATCTGAATTGGTTAGGTAACGTGGTAATGA
>NW_011507777.1:0-1018 GCF_000495115.2 Populus euphratica | reverse complement strand
TCTTCATTGGAAATGATAAAGCATGATCATTTATCTAATAATTGAAACAAAATGACCATTAGCAAAAACAAGGAGGAGGAGAAAGAAACCGGGAAGAATACTGCAAGGTAAGTTGCTTTGCTTCAGGACGGTCCCGTGCAGATGTAGTTTGTCCTGAAGAAACAGTACAATTAGTACTAATCCATTATCAAAGATGGGTAATTATAGATCACAGGAAGAAAACAAAAGCCAACACAAAGGAATCGAAAATGCCACCTCCCAGCAGCTTGCATAGAGACGAATATGCTGCCTGCAGGTGCATGTCTAGGGACGCCGATGACAACGCAATGTTTGCTTGCTACGGTGCTTGTATTCTAGCCATATTTGAACGAGAACTAGTCTGTAGATGTTTTTTTGCTCCACCCCTCGAATGGCTCGGGGTGATGGGGACAGTGGACTGTGCGTAGAAAACAGCATGCCGTGGAGGCGATGACCAATGGGACCCATGAGGAGCTCACCTTTTCAAGTAAACCACAACCTTATCCAACTCGTCTCAGCTCAAAAGGCTTCATATTCTTATCCATCCACGGCATCTGCTACAGGTGCCATAGCCATCTTTTCACATGCAACTACAGAGGCCAGCCCTTATCCATGAAAGCTCCAAAGTCCTAATAGTCAACTCCCCTCGCTGCTTCGGCGTCGGTTTGCAATTTATCTCACACCGTGGGCAAGACGGATAGATTAGAGATGTGCCATTGGCAACGAACCATAACTTTCTTCACATGGGACCATCTAGTTGTGCTAATCAAGTGGATTCAAGTCTTGCTGTCAACCTCACGTTACCAAGTCTATCAATCTGCCCCTGTATTTCTATCAGCCTAACAGACCGACTAATAAATGTGGTTTGCAAATGTATGAAACGTACGTGCTGGTGTATATGCGACTACGTTCTCTTTTTTCTATTTTTCAGCAGTAGGGGAGCATATATATGGTCGTCCAATTTAATAAAATTAAGTTACATTTAACAGGAAAAAAAAAA
>NW_011507819.1:0-994 GCF_000495115.2 Populus euphratica | reverse complement strand
GTGGAGCATAAGGAGGTGCATATTCATGAGAATTTTGGAAATTGTGGTATGCTTGAAATGATGGTTGTGAAGTTTGTGCATTGTTGTTTTCACTCTTCCAACTGAAATTTGGGTGATTCCTCCAACCAGGGTTGTATGTTTGTGAGTATGGGTTGTGGTTGGGCCTTTGGAAACTGTTTAAAGCATGGGCTTGTTCATGGAGACATTCCTTAAAAGAAGGCAAGGTTGGACAATCGTTGGTTGAGTGTTTATTTGTTTCACAGAAGAAGGCAAGGTTGGACAATCGTTGGTTGAGTGTTCATTTGTTTCACAGATTTGACACACAATGTTTTCAACAGATTTTAATTGACCACTCTTTTTCAATTCTAGTGCCTCGACTTTTCTAGCTAAAGATGCAAACTTGGCTTGAAGGTCATGATCTTCCCTAAGGTTGTACATGCCTCCACTAGATGTGTGAGGTTGAGTTTTACTCGGTGCCTCATAAGTACCCGCGGTGTCCCAATTTTGTTACTCGGTGCCTCATATGTACCCGCGGTGTCCCAATTTTGAGCATTTTCAGCTAACAAGTCTAAGTACTCCATTGCTTCATCAGGGTCTTTATCTTCAAAAGTTCCATTGCACATCAATTCAACCATTTGCCTATCTCTAGATGTTAACCCTTCATAGAAATGTGAAACCAATCTCCATGTTTCAAAACCATGATGAGGGCAAGTACTAAGCAAGTCTCGATACCTATCCCAACATTGGTAAAATGTTTCTCCTGGTTTTTGAGTGAAAGTGGTGATTTGTCTTTTGAAAGAGTTTGTTCTATGAGATGGGAAAAACTTCTTTAAAAATTGTTGTTGCATTTCATCCCAAGCACGAATGGATCCTGGTCTTAAATTTTGTAGCCATGTTTTAGCTTTATCTTTTAATGAAAAAGGAAAAAGCTTTAATCTGATGGTGTTCATGCTACAATTTAAATTATTATATGTGTTGCAGAGCTCCTCAAATT
>NW_011507776.1:0-1020 GCF_000495115.2 Populus euphratica | reverse complement strand
TTTTTTTTAAAAATAATTTTTATCGATTTTTTTTTATATTGAGTTGGTTGAAAATTTTACTTTGCAGATTTTTTTTTAAAACACCGTGAATTATTACAATATTTCTTCACATAGTTTTTTTTTAATTATTTTTTTATTTTTTATGTTTTTTTTACAATTATTTTTGTTGTTTTTTTTTAATATGGAACTGGATGAGAATTTAGTTTTATAGTTTAAAAAATAAAAATAAAAATATTATAGATTGCTACAGTGTTTCACTATGTATTTTTTTATGATTTGTTTTTGTTTTTTAGAATTTTCTTTGTTGTTTTGTTATATTGAATTAGTTGAAAATTTAGTTTTGTAATTTTTTTTAAACACTGTAGATTGCTACATTGTTTCCTTACATGATTTTTTTTTAAATTATCTTTTTTAATTTTATTATTTTTAATGTTGAATGGGTTAAGAATTACAATTATAGATTTTTTTATGAAACACTATAAATTACTACAATATTTTTTTGCATTTTTTTTTGTTATGATTGTTTCCCAAAAAAATTATTGATTTTATTTTTTTAATATTAAATTAATTAAGAATTTAGTATTATAATTTTTTCCTTAAAAATATTATAAATTATAACCATTTTTTTTCATATATTTTTTTTTTGTTTTTTCTTTTTGTTTTTTCTATAAATCTAAAACCCCATACAAGCATGTCATAAACTTGTAACATCGCGTGGACACATATCTAATATCCCCTATATTCTGTGATGGAAGGCATTGTGAGCCAAGTGGGCTGGCACATTAAGCAGTCCGAACCACTCCGAATTCCCCTGATTGCCCATCTGCTGAACAATCTACCGAAGAGAGTATTTATTTCTTGTCCAGAAATATCCATGACAATCCCTCTGAACATGTCTTGGCTATTGTCTCTTGTCCTTTTTGTTGGGTGAAATGCAGAAAGTGTTCTTGGCAGCAGACAGTCTCACTAACATGACATCAGCTTAAGAGATATCTGCTGCCAACAAACAGAAGACATGGA
>NW_011507774.1:0-1021 GCF_000495115.2 Populus euphratica | reverse complement strand
CATAGTAAAATATCACAACAAACTTATTTATAAATATAATCACAGTTTTAGCTTGGCATTACTGGACATAATTAATTGTTTAGACATATAAAAAGGTGAGATTATATATGAAGCGAGACATTGCCCATGAAAGCTGCATATATTAAATTAATGGTGAAATGTGTTGTGAAATTGATGTGATGCATGTGATCATGGAGAATGGTGTGTGTCATTTAATTGTTTTTTTATTTATATAATATAAATTATATTTTAAAATCCTATCTTTTTGAATCTCACAACTTAATTAAAATTAATTAATAATGCGTAAAAGGCACTGTAGGCCTTTAAATGAAATGAAGTATTAAATAATGATATAAATCTCATTTTAGTGCTGGATACCTTAGCTAGAGGAGGAAGATGAACATGTTCATTTAGCTGTCTACACTTCGTCAATCGACGTGCATCTTGAAATCTTACCTTTGAGTTAAAGCTCATCAATCTTTGGCGTGAGAAGAAGAAGAAGAAGAAGATAGATTATTAGTAATTGTGTTGTAATTAAAAATATATTAAAATAATATTTTTTAATTTATTTTTTATATTTACGTATCAAAACGATTTAAGAATAAAAAAATAATTTAAAACAAAAAACTTCAAAAATATTTTTAAAATATAAAAATAAATCATCTTTAAATTTATATTATTTTTGTTAAATAATATTTATGTAGTCTTATTTATTAAGGGTAGAATAGTACTTTTAGTTTAATCTATATATATTTTATTTGTATTTAGGGTAAAACTAAACATCCATAATATACAGATTATTCAGAATTCTAACCTCCTTTTTGTGTTTGATCTTAATTATTTTATCGTAATATCAGAGCTGATTTTATGAAACAAGGCTTAATCCCGAACAGCTTCGCGGATCCAACTTGGTATTTCATCAATTTCTGTAATTATTTTGGTATTTCGTCTTACCTTTAGCTTTTGCAATTTGGTATTTGCATTCAGTTTCTGCAAAAAAAAAATTTTGGAGTAATCATAT
>NW_011507785.1:0-1014 GCF_000495115.2 Populus euphratica | reverse complement strand
CAATCTAATAATTTTTAAAAAATAAATTTAAAATATAATAAGTTAAACTACACCTCTTATATTAAAAATTATTAGATTATAATTAGTTAAAAAAAATCACTCAGTTATTGTTAATCCAATAATTGTAATTTTTAATTATGCATTCTCCAATATAATTTTTTATTATTATTATTATTATTATTATTATTATAAATACGTTTTATATTCCAAATCCAATATCATGCATTCAGCAATATTTTTGCTCCTTGTTCTTATCAATATTCTTCGTTCCATCAATATCTAATATTATGGATTTCAAATCTTCACTCGCACCATCGCCATCCCCGTCTAAACCTTTGATCCGACGGTTATGGTTATCGATTATGGATTCCAAACTTTCATTCACATGTCAATTGTAGGATTGGTTAAATCCGACGGTTACAGTCAAGATCACAAATGATGCTAGCAATGACATGCTATACATGTGTGGCCGTTGTGGCCATGGCGTCGGATTGCACTTCTAAAAACCAAATGAAGAGAGGTCAAAGTGCCTGACGTAATGTTTTTAGATGTGATGTCTCCTAGCAGTAATGATTATTTTTTTAATATTTTTTTAAAAATATTAAAAAAATATTTATTATTTTTAATATTAATATATTTAAATAATCTAAACACGTATAAAAACCAATAATAATTTTAAACAATAATGTTTTTTTGAAATGATGTCCTAATATAATGATAAGCAATATACAACATAATTGATAAAATAAAATAAAAATTAATTTTTTAATTATTGTTTAATATGTTATGAAATCCAAATTATTCACAAAACTATCCTGAAAATAATCCGTAAGAATGTTTAAATAATAACTAAATTAGCCTATACTAAAAAAAAACCCATAATAACTAGAAAAAATAAGAAAAAAATATAAAAATAATTTGAAAAATAAAGAAAATTAAAAAAAATCTTTTATGCTAAATTTAGATATATAATCAGCTAGCACAAGCAAGTTGACCAATTTAAAGAGGGCTTGT
>NW_011500659.1:102883-107028 GCF_000495115.2 Populus euphratica | reverse complement strand
ATTGAAAACATTGTGTGTCAAATCTATGAAACAAATAAACACTCAACCAATAATTGTCCAACCTTGCGTTCTTTCAAGGAATGTCTCCATGAACAAGCCCATGCTTTAAACAGTTTTCAAAGGGCCAACCACAACCCATATTCCCAAACATACAACCTTGGTTGAAGAAATCACCCAAATTTTAGTTGGAAGAGTGAGAACAACAATGCACAAACTTCACAACCACCATTTCAAGCATATCACAATTTTCAAAATTCTCATGGATATATACATCCTTATGCTCCACCTCTTACAAGAATTTTAAGGAAACTTTGTACGCATTCATTGAAAAGCAAGAGACAATCAACACTCAACTTGTTCAAAGCATAACAGATTTTAAAGATATTCTTGCAAAATTCACATCTGCTCTCAGTTTTCAAGAGAAAGGTAAGTTTCCATCTCAACCACAACAAAATCCCAAGGGGCAATACAATGCAAATGCAAGTAGTCTTGGAAGTCAACACATGGATCAAGTCAAATCAGTCACTACTCTTCGCAGTGGTAAGGTTATTGAAAAACCCACTCTTGAACCTTGTGAGAAAGATGATGAGTCAATCTCTGAGGGTAAGGAAGGGGTTGAATATGAAAATTGCAAAGAAATGACTGATTTCTCGTCATCACTTCCATTTCCTCATGCCATGACCGATCAGAAAGAAATGAAGGATGAAAAAGGCATCGAAAATGTTGATGCAGATCTTTTATCAAAAGTGACAACAGATTTGACACCCGACATCACACCAATCAATTATTACTTTCCTGACGAATCTCTACTTTCTCTTAGTTCAATGCCTTGGTTTGCTAAAAATATCTATTTTCTTGCTTCAGGATTTTTGCCAGCTCACTAGAGTACCGAAGACAAAAGAAAATTTTTGAGCAATGTGCAAAATTTTTATTGGGATGACCCCTAGTTATTCAATTATTTTCCCGATCAAATATTTCAAAAATACATTCTCGACGATGAGGTAAGTAATTTCATTAAATTTTGTCACTCTAAGGCACGTGGGGATCACTTCTCGTAAAAAAAAAGGATTGTAGAAATCTTACAAAGCGGATTTTATTGGCCTACCATATTTAAGGAATCACATGCATTCTGCAAAACCTGTGAAAATTGTCAAAAGGTGAGATTTATTTCAAAACACAAAGAGTCTTTAGATAATCTTCTATTGACTCTTTAGTCTCATCATAGTCAAGATAAGCATCGTGCAATTCATGATTTATGGCCAATATTCCATAAGAAACATGGTCAACATAGTCTTGGGAATCTGACTAAAAAAGACCCTGTTTGCCGGTTTTTAAGAAAACTGGATGAGAAGCTTATCCCCGACCCATAGAGGGTGTTTAAGCCGTTCTTGGATGTAAAACCAAGGGAATATGTGAGCCATAATCACAATTATGATTTGAATTTTCATTTGTAAAAACTTGTGTCTTTTGGTTTTATTAATAGCATAATATTTGAGTTTTGTTGTTTCTTATATTTGTTTAAGTGTGTTTCAGGTTTGTTAGTGTTCGTTATTTCAGGTGATATCTTCTATACTCTATCTTTCTACCTTAGAACATTGAGGACAATGTCTCGTTTTGGTTGGGGGGGGGAGGGTAGTAGTTGATAAAAAAAAATTGTTTTCTATTTCATAAAGCATATGCATAATTGTTGTTACTAGGATGACAGAGTAAATGAGCTTTTTTGTCAAAGTGACTTTTGAGACGCATCTTAGTAACCATTCTTAACAAGGTCTATTATAATACTTCCTGAAATATTCAGATTTACAAACTCTTGCATTATTATCACTTAATTCTGCTCATATACTCATTTAACATATATTCTTAAACCTTAATTTTCACACACACACTTTAACATATGATGGTAGGTTGCACATTGGATTATTACATTATTTATGTTCTTTTGTTAAGGGTAACAACTAAGGGAAAGGGATAATATCTTATTTAAAAAAAAGTGCAATAAAAATAAAAATAAAAATAAAAATGATGATAATAAAAATGTAGATAAGTCTGGTTTCGCAGCCTCTCTAACCTAAGAAATTAAGCCTGAAGGGGTGTTTTAACACCTAATACCCTAAAGTCAACTGACTTGGGAGCTATTGGCCCAATGCTTGTTACATGGGTTGAGGAGAAAAGCTTAAGGGAATCAAACATTATACTATCTACATATCAGTATCTGTGACCTGAGTTACTAAGCTCGTAGGGGTGTCTTAACACGTAATGCCCTAAGACCAATTGGTCTGGGAGTTATTAGCTGAAAGCTCATTACATGGGTTAAAGATGCATGGTGTTTTTAAATTATATGTATTTAAAAAAAGAAGAAGAAAAAAAAAAGAGAAAAATAATAATCCCAACCCAAGGAAGTTAACCTTAAACATTAGAACAAAAATTTTGTTTTCTTCCAAGAAAAGCCCCATAATTATATGTTGATACATTGAGCATAAAAGAAAGGTTTATGAATATCTTGTTAAGAGGTATTGAGCAGGTATATAAATTTAACGAGAGTTTGTTTATCTGGATAGATTAATGGAAGTTAAATGATGAATACCTTGCTTTGTGAAATTTGCAAATGATTTTTCTATTTTAACGCTTTGATTACTAGGGACTAGTAATAAGCTGGTTAGGGGGGTGATTTTTTTAAAAAAATAAATCAAATTATATTTTGGCCAGGTTAATTAGATTCTTGGTTGACTTGTAAGGTTGATTAAATCACATTAGATTAAACTCCTAACTAGTTTAATTTTAAATCTAGTTTGGACCAAGTTGTAGGGTCAATATATTTAAGAGTTGACCCGTTAGATTGAACCGGATTTAACAAATACTAGTAAATATTCATAAATAGATTCTTTTTATATTTAGGATAAATATAATGAAAAGTGTAGGCTTTCTTTTCTTAGAAATTTCACTCGTGTTTGTCTAGTAACTAATTGTTTTCCTCACTCAAGAGGTTTTCCCCACTTTTCCAAGTTAAAAAACAAACAGAATACACAAATAGAATAAGTTAATCAAAAGGCACAATAAGGTTTATAGAAAGTCTTTCCCAACCTTTATATTAATCTCGTAAACAAAGGAACACACTGTACACATATTTGTATGTATGCTATGCACAAAGATCGCATGCTACACCAAGCTTACATCCTTTATAACTAGAAGCTACAACAACTATTTATAGACAAGTATTTATGAGGTATAACTTTCATTCCTACATTTAAGGAAGTAGTGGGACATTATGATTAGTACTTAAAAGTGTATTTTTATCATGATTATATATCATTATTTTGCACTTGAAGTATCAATAACTCCTTAACTAAAACATGTTTTATAATAATATATCTAATAATATAAAATACCTTTAATTTGTGATAAATGATCATTTTAAATGCAGGCCTATCACATAAATGAAAGTATTGATTGATGACTTTAAGAACTTAAATTGCAAGGGCAAAGAGATGACCAAAATTAGAAAAGAGATGTCGGTGCAATCCAAACCGGAACATTGTTCAGTAATTGGGTCATATATAGAGCTATAGATCTCAGATTTAGGTCTACTTTATATGGATAGAAAGGTAAGACATAGGCCTACAACTTTCATATGGAGCCCAAGATCTGAAAAGGCTATTTTCAAGTCCAAATTATAGCAACAATAAAGAAGCCCGAATCTATCCTCCAGCCCGAGCACTGTTCCATATTTTGGCCATATTTGGAGTTCTAGAAGTCGAAATGAGCTGAATGTTTTATACAAGAAAGCTGAGACAATTTCCTATAACTTTTATGTTTTCAAGTGGCTCCAATTTTAACGTTATCAATGACTTTTTGGGCAGACAAGAGAATATAAGGATTGTCACCAACTCAAGAGTTGGTCACCCACTCATCAATTAATCATCAAATCAATAGTTCCTAATTTTGGCCTATAAAAGGAGGCATTTACCATGTATTTAGGCATCTTGGTTTCCAGATTAAGATCATGCTCTTTCTTTCTCTCTTTGTATTTTTTGTAATGTTTATGCTTTGCTTTCATTAATATCAAGTTTATACCTTTCATTTCCTTTCCTTTACTTAGTTAACTCTTATCTTATTTATGTTCTTATTTTGTTTAATTATTTTTCTTT
>NW_011500659.1:102277-102588 GCF_000495115.2 Populus euphratica | reverse complement strand
AAACTTGATTTGTTGTTAACATAAGTTATAATCATGAATGCTTAACGAGATTTACAAGTATTAGCATTAATCGAATAAGATGACTAATGTAATCATGTTAACAATCTATAATCAGATTGAAACCTCCTTTGTGTGTGGTTTCCAATTGAATAATAAGAGTTTATACTATAATTGTTTAACATACCATTAGTGCATCCTCTAACCTTGACATTTATTTTTATCATTGTTTAATCCTTACGTTAATCTTTCATCTCAAAATTCTCATCATCATCATCATCTTCTTCTTCTCTTTCTTTCTTTATTATTATTAT
>NW_011500659.1:73450-102262 GCF_000495115.2 Populus euphratica | reverse complement strand
TTATTATTATTAGTACTACTACTACTACTACTATTATTATTATTATTATTATTATTATTATTATTGCTACTATTATTATTGTTCTTGTTATTGTTACTATTGTTGTTACTATTGTTGTTGTATTACTTTGACACTCCTGCACTTGGGAGAAGACATCAATCTTTTTATCGTGTCACATTATCTCAACTATCTCTGTTCATTAACTTAGTGGCCCCATTTTCTAACAAGCAATGAGTAGTTTCCCCCCATAATCCCCCATGATCTTAGTGGGTTGAGATTTTTTCTAGCCAAGCCCCTACACTTTCCAGGATATCTATATGTTTGTAGAGAACTTCCCCTACTAACAATCATGGCATAACTGCCCAAAACCACTTGCATAATTGCCCATCTTTGTTGTCCATATCGCTGTCGTGTCTCTTGCATGCCTTGGATAGTCCTTCATCCAAGTTTTAAGTCGTGCCAAGTTATTGCATAATTGTCCATCCTTGTTGTCCTACATTTAAGTTGTTGCGCGCTGCTAAATTTGCATTTGCATACAGGCTGCCAATGTTCATAATAGCCATTGTTTTCGTCAGCCTACCCTTCTAATAAATTTTAATGTTTGGCCTAAATAGTCTAACATCCAATGATTAGTATTTAAAAATATATTTTTATCAAGGTTTTATATCATCATTTTGCACTTGAAGTATCAATAACTCCTTAACTAAAGCAACAATAGTTTTTAAAGAAGTTTTTTCCATCTCATAGAACAAACTCTTTCAAAAGAAAATTCATCACTTTCACTTAAAAACTAGGAGAAATATTTTACCAATGTTGGGATAAGTATCGAGACTTGCTTAATACTTGCCCTCATCATGGTTTTGAAACATGAAGATTGGTTTCATATTTTTATGAAGGCTTAACACCTAAAGATAAGCAAATGATTAAATTGATGTGCAATAGAACCTTTAAAGATAAAGATCCTGATGAAGCAATAGAGTACTTAGACTTGTTAGCTAAAATTGCTCAAAATTAGGACGCCACAAGTACTTATGAGGCACTGAATAAAAATCAACCTCATACATCTAGTGGAGACATGTACAACCTTAGGGAAGATCATGACCTCCAAACCAAGTTTGCATATTCAGCTAGAAAAGTCGAGGCACTAGAATTGAAAAAGAGTGATTAATTAAAATCTATTCAAGACATTGCATGTCAAATCTGTGAAACAAATAAACACTCAACCAATGACTGTCTAATCTTTTTCTTCTTTTAAGAAATGTCTCAATGAGCAAGCCCATGCTTTAAACAGTTTCCAAATACCCAATTATAACTCATACTCTCAAACATACAACCCTGGTTGGAGAAATCACTCAAATTTCAATTGGAAGAGTGACAATGCACAAACTTCATAACCACTATAATTTCTAAAATTCTCATGGTTATGCTCTACCTCCTAGAAGAAATTTTAAGGAAACTTTGTATGTATTTATTAAAAAATAAGAGACAATCAACACTCAACTTGCTCAAAACATAACAGATTTTAAAGATACTCTTGCAAAATTTACATCTGCTCTCAGTTTTCAAGAGGAAGGTAAGTTTTTATCTCAACTACAGCAAAATCCTAAGGGGTAATACAATACAAATGCAAGTAGTTCTATAAGTCAACACATGGATAAAGTCAAATTAGTCATCACTCTTCGCAGTAGTAAGGTTATTGAAAAACCTACTGTTGAACCTTGTGAGAAAGATGATGAGTCAATCTCTAAAGGTAAGGAAGGGGTTGAATCTGAATATTGCAAGGAAAAGATTGACTCCCCACCAGTACTTTGATTTCCTCATGCCATGACTAAACAAAGGGAAGTTAATCATAATTGTGAAATCTTTGAGACTTTCAAATAGGAAGAAATCAAGGATGAGAAAGGTACAAGAAATGTTATCGCGGATCATTTTTCAAAATTAACAATAGATTCAATATTCGATATCACACCAATCGATGATTACTTTCTTGTTGAATCTTTAATTTCTCTTAGTTCAATGCCTTGGTTTGCTAAAAATATCAATTTTCTTGTTTTAGGATTTTTGCCAACTCATTCGAATAACCAAGATAAAAGAAAGTTTTTTAGCGACAAGTAAAACTTTTATTGGGATGACCCTTACTTATTCAAATATTATCCTGATCAAATATTTCAAAGTTGCATTCCTGATGATGAGATAAGTAGTGTCATTAAATTTTATCACTTCGAGGTATATGAGAGTCATTTCTCATTAAAGAAAACAACTACAAAAATTTTACAAAGTGGATTTTATTGCCCACCATGTTCAAGGATTCACATGCATTCTACAAAACCTGTGAAAATTATTAAAAGGTGGGATTTCTTTCAAAACATAGAGAGTCTTTAGATAATCTTCAAAACATGATTTATGACCTCATTTCCATAAAGAAGATGCTTGATATAGTCTTGGGAATCTGACTAAAAAAGACCCTGTTTGCTAGTTTTTAAGAAAACTGGATGGGAAACCTATCCCCAACCCATAGAAGGCGTTTAAGCCATTCTTGGATATAAAACCAAGGGAAGATGTGAGCCACAATCACAACTACCTATATATACACATGCTTTTTCAAAAATAAATAAATAAATAAATAAAGAGAGAAGGAGTGTGTGTGAGACTCTAGTTGGCCTACATATAGATGGTATGATTGCCTTTTCAATTTCTCATCTATAAAATCTTCTCTTCCTTTCTTTCATTTCTATTCAACCCATACATTCAACAAATATAGAAGTGTGTAGAAATGACAAATTCCTCAGGTCCTCACATAAGAAATGTTTGTGTTTTTGGGGGATCTAGTCCTGGAAAAGAAAAAGGGGGTTTTAGAATCAGCAAATCATCTTGGTCAGGTGTTAGCTGAGAGAAAGATTCATTTAGTGTATGGGGGAGGTAGTCTTGGGTTAATGGGAAGTGTGTCAATAGTTGTATTTTTAGGAGGTAGTCAAGTTTTGAAGGTCGTCCCCAAAGCTTTAGCACAAGGGAATATTATTGGAAAAATAATTGGAGAGGAACTACAGGTCTGCACAATGTCTGCTCGAATGAATGCAATGTTTAACCATGCTGATGCCTTCATTGTCTTATCAGGTGGTCTAGACATATTGGAAGAGATCTTTCATATTTCCTCTTGGGCCTAACTGCATATTCACCATAAACCCATAGGTTTGTTAAATGTTAATGGTTATTATGATAAGTTGTTATCTTTTCTTGATCATGTTGTGGAACAGGAATTTCTAACATCTTCTGCACGACAAATCATAATCTCTGCTGCTACTGCTAAACAATTGATTGACCAACTACAATATTTCATTCCTGTAATTGATCCTTCCATGAGTCGCATAAATTAGTCATCTAAGGAAAGCCGTAAAAAGTTTAGATTAGAATTGAGTCTTGATTTATGAATCTCTGTGTCTTTTGATTTTATTATTATGTTTTGTTATTTTTTATATTTGTTTAAGTGTGTTTCAGGTTTGTCAGTATTTTTTATTTCAGGTAATGTCTTCTATACTCTATCTTTCTACCTTAGAATATTGAGGACAATATCTCATTTTAGTTGGGAAGAGAGGGTAGTAGTTGACAAAAAAATTTAACTAACTGTGTTTTTTATTTCATAAATTATGTGCAAAATTATTGTTACTAGGATGACAAAGTAAAAGAGCTCTTTTGTTAAAGTGACTCTTGAGATACATCTTAGTAACTATTCTTAATAAGGTCTATTATAGTACTTCTTGAAATATTCAGGTTTACAAACTCTTGCATTGTTATCATTTAATTATACTCATATACTCATTTAACATGTATTCTTAAATCTTAATTTTTACACATACACTTTAATATATGCTTGTAGGTTGCACATTGGATTATTATATTATTTATGTTTTTTTGTTAAAGATAATAACTAATAGAAATGGATAATATATAATTTGCAAAACAAAAAAAAGAGTAAAAAAAATGATGATAATAAAAATTTAGATAAGTTTGGTTTCGTAGCCTCTCTAACCTAAGCAATTAAGCCCAAAGAGGTGTTTTAACACGTAATACCATAAAGTCAACAGACTTGGGAGCTACTGGCCCAACACTTATTACATGGGTTAAGAATAAAAGCTTAAAGGAGTCAAATACTGTACTGTCTACGTATCAGTATCTACAACCCGAGTTACTAAGCTCGTAGGGATGTCTCAACACCTAATGCCCTAAGACCAACTGGTTTGAAAGTCATTAGCTGAAAGCTTGTTACATGGGTAAAGATGTATGATGTTTTAAATTATATGCATATATATTAAAAAAATAAGAGAAAAAAGAGAAAAAAACAAAAAAAGTAATAATCCCAACCTAAGAAAGTTAACCTTAAACATTTGAACAAGAATTTTGTTTTCTCCCAAGAAAAGCCCCACAACTATGTGTTGATATATTGAGCAAAAAAAAAGTTTATTAATATCTTGTTTAAGAGGTATTGAGCAGATATATAAATTTAATGAGAGTTTGTTTGTCTGGATAGATTAATGAAAGTTGAATAATGAATACCTTGCTATGTGGAATTTGAAAATTATTTTTCTATTTTAACGCTTTGATTACTAGGGATCAGTAATAAGTTGGTTGGGGGATGTGATTAGTACTTAAAAGTACATTTTTATCAAGGTTTTATGTCATCATTTTGCACTTGAAGTATTAATGACTCCTTAACTAAAACATGTTTTATAATAATATCTCTAATAATATAAGATACCTCTAATTTATGGTAAATGTTCATTTTAAATATAGGCCTATCACATAAATGAAAGGATTGATTGATGAATTTAGAACTAAAATTGAAAGGAGAAAGAGATGGTCAAACTTAGAAAAGAGATGTTGGTGCAGTCCAAAGAGGAATACTGTTCTGTAATTGGGTCATATTTAGAGTTGTAGGTCTCGGATTTAGGTCTACTTTATATGGATGGATTGGTAAGACATAGGTCTATAACTTTCATATGGAGCCCAAGATTTAAAAAGATCATTTTCAAATCCAAATTGTAGCAACAATAAAGAAGTCTGAATCTGTCTTGCAGCCCAAACATTGTTCATTGTTTGACCTATATCTAGAGTTCTAGTAGTCCAAATGACCTCTATTTTTTTCTGGAAAGTTGAGACAATTTCCTACAACTTTTATGTTTTCAAGTGGTTCCAATTCTAATATTATCAATGATGTTTTGGGCAGACAAAAAAAGATAAGGATTATCACCAAGTCAAGAGTTGGCCACCCACTCATCAATTAGTCATCAAATCAATAGCTCTGGATTTTGGCCTATGAAAGGAGGCATTTGCCTTGCATTTAGGCATCTTGGTCTCCAGATCAAGATCATGCTCTTGCTTTCTCTCTTTGTATTATTGTAATGCTTAAGTTTTGCTTTCATTAATATCTTGTTCATGCCTTTCATTTCCTTTCCTTTACTTAGTTAACTTTTATCTTATTTATGTTCTTTTTTTATTTATTTATTTTTCTTTCTTTCATTATGTTTAGTTAAGTTTATTATGTCAATGTGAAAAAGTTATACTAATAGTGTAAGAATAAGTATAGTGTAAACTTAACATGGACTTTAATGTTTGAAACTAACATGTTTTATATTTATTATCTTGTTCACTCTTTAATACTTTACTTGTTAAATGACTAATTTAGATTTATGTAGTATAACAATTGGTACAACAAATGCTTGACACTTTCATAGCTCATACTGTATGGTAGAAGAGTTAGTGACAAGGGACCATCCTAGTTGATGAGGATTTGGGTGTAGCCAAATTACCTTGGGCGAGTCAAAATTAGAGGAGTTTTGTAACTTTGGTGATGGACAGATCATGGTGATGGAAACAAAGTTGATTGTTGTACGATGGACAAGTAAGCAACATTTAAATTTTATGCTTGTAGTTTTTGCATACAGAATGCTTAAAGAATTAGATTTTTGTAATGAGAGCTTATGTGGTTTTTCAAAGTGATTTTATGTTAATGTTTTTTTTTGAAGAGGGATGGATATATTGGATGCTTGTGATCAGTGTCTAAAATTCATGAAAACATGCTTATGAGTATGATATGTTTAGCATTTTTAGAAAACTAACAAGCCAAAACAAAATTGTGTCATAACTTGGCTTTGAAACAAGTTGATAAAAATTTGGTGGAATAAAATATTGTTGAATGTGGGCAAAACTAGAGGTATTATAGGGAGAAACATGGATTGTGACAAGTTATAGATGTGGTGCAAGGGTACTCCAAGTTTTTCCTATGAGGGCATCAGGTACTTTTAGTAAGGGTGGTTTGTAGCAATGTCAAATGTGCATGTGTTGCACACTTCGACAGGCTGTCTAAAACAGTGTTTTGGGTGCTAGCAGTTATGCCAATAGTGGAAAAAATTAGCAGCGCATATTTGTGCAACTGTAGGTTTGTTAGGGAAAATCAGCAACATAAATTGTTTGATGAACATGTGCTAGATGCTGGAATATCCAGTACAGGTAGGAAAATTTGTTAAGAGGTAGGCTAATGAAAATAAGGGTGGTTGTGGGCATTGACAACATAGATCTTGGCAACTTGCACGTAGATGAGAATTCATCAATGCGTAATAGCTTGTGTAAGTCATGGGTTTGACTTGGCACAATATGAAACTTGGATGAAGAACAAACTAAGGCATGCAAGAGACACGGTAGCATCATAGACAACAAAGATGGGTAATTACGCAAGTGGTTTTAGGTAGTTACGCCATGATTGTTAGTGAGGGAAGTTATCCACGAATATGAGGATATCCTGGAAAATATGGGGGCATGGCTAGAAATGATCTCAACCCACTAAAATTATTGGGGAAAACTACCCAGTACTTATTAGATAATGGGGCCACCATGTTAATGGGTGAAGATGGTTGAGATAGTGTCCCACTACTTCCTTAAATGTAGGAATGGAAGTTGTGCTTTATAAATGCTTGTCTATAAATAGTTGTTGCAATTCTTGGTTGTGGAGGATGTAAGCTTGGTGCATCATGAATTTTTTGTGCATAACACGTATACATATTTGTGTATAATGTATTCCTTTGTTTACGAAATTAATAAAGGGTGGGAAAGATTTCCTATAAAGCTTGTTGTGCACTTTGACTAATTTATTCTACTTGTGTATTCCACTTATCTTTTAACTTGAGAAAGTGGGAAAACCTCTCTAGTAAGGGAAACACTTAGTTAATAGACAAATACGAGTGAATTGTTTTTGGAAATGTTGAGTTTAGTGGAGACTAGGCGCCACATGCATCTATTTGTGGAGCAAAAAATTTAACCGTGACAATTGGGTATTAAAGCGTGGTTGTTTTCTTAGCAGGATGATGAGACTATGTCGTGGATAGATCAAAGGACTAATTTGTTGAAGCTATCATTGGAATAGTTTGCGAAACTAGTGGTTGACTTTGTATGCCTAAAGCTATGAAGGCAATCCAAGAAAGACTGACTCGACTTGAAGAGTTGATAGAGTCAATTTCAAAGGATGAATTAGAACAACGCTCTATCAATGACAAGTTGAGGGAAGCCATTGAAAGTGCTAAACTGGTTGAAAGCTTGCACATTAGTCTTACAACTAAAAAAAAGTGAAAGGTTAAAAGTTGTAGAGGAAGCAATTGCCATCTTGAAAAAATACATGGCAAACACTTTTATTGGGATAGTTATTTCTAAGCCTAAGGTTTCGGAATTGAAACCATTTAATAGGGTGCAGAGTTTCAAAGAGTTGGATAACTTTTATGGGACATGGAATCATACTTTAGTATGGCTAAGATAAGTTCAGGTGAGCAAATGAATATCATAGTGATGAATATCACGAGAGATGCAAAGTTATAGTGGTGGACAAGGTCCAATGAGGATCTTAATGCTGGATAATCAAATGTTGAGACATGGGAGATTTTAAAACATGAGTGGAAAGAATAATTTCTTGCCAACAACACATCCTAGATTGCGATGCAAAAGTTGAAGAAGTTGAGGCAAGATAGGTCGATACAGGATTATGTGAAGAAATTTAGTTCTTTAATTTGTGATATTGATAATATGTTTGAAGAGGATTGTTCATTTTTCTTTTAGGATTTCAACCATGGGCGTAGATGAAATTACCAAGGCAAAATGTTTTAGACTTATCATCAGCTATTAATGGTGTTGATGGTTTGTAGATTTGAGGCCAAATGATAATGATAAGAATTTTGAAAATTCTAGAAATTCAGAAAGGAAGGCTAATAGTAAGGGTTTAAAATCAAATTTACAATGCTTCATTTGCAAGGGAAATCATTTTGTAAAGGAGTGCTTACTGAAAGCATAACTTAGTGATATTTTCTTGGAAAAGGAAGGGGAAGGAACGATATATATAAATCCTATATGTGTGCGTAGCACTAACTTTTCGTTAGTAACAAAGGGCCATTCTAGTCGATGAGGATTTGAGTGTGGCCAAACTGTTTTAGACGAGTCAAAATTAGAGGAGTTTCATAACAGATCATAGTGATGGAAACAAAGTTGATTATTGTACCATGGACAAGTAAGCAATATTTAAATTTTATGCTTGTAGTTTTTTCATGCAAAATTATTAGAGAATTAGATGTTTGTATGAAAGCATATATGGTTCTTTAAAGTGATTTTGTGTGAATGTATTTTGTGAAGAGGGATGGATACATTGAATGTTTGTGATTAGTACCATGATAAATATATGACCCAATCCAAAGTCTGAGTTATTGATTAAATTAACCAAAATTAATTCAAATTTATGACATTCCAATATTTGTTCTTTAAAAAAAAATTAAAATGGTGTTGTATTAAAAAAAAGTCAAATTATATTTTGACTAGGTTAATTGAATTACTAGTTGACTTGAAAGGTTGATCAAATCACATTAGATTAAACTCCTATCTAGTTTAATTTTCTATCTAGTTTAATTTTAAATCTAAATATTTTTTTTTAACTTGGTCAAATTTATGACCTTTTAATATATATATTTTTTTAAATAAAAAGTTAAAATGGTATTGTATTTAAAACAAATAGCTCAAATTATATTTTAACCAGGGTTATTTGGAATGCTAGTTGACTTTTAAGTTAATCAAATCATATTTTATTAAAATCTTATCTAGTTTAATTTTAAATTTAGTTTGGATCAGGTTGTAAGGCCAATATATTTAAGAGTTGACCTATTAGATTAAATTGGAATGAATAAATACTAGTAAATATTAATAAATAGATTTTTTTTATAGGTAGGATAAATATAGTGAAGAGCGTGGGCTTTCTTTATTCGCCTGATTTCATTTTTATCGGTATGAACATATTTTTATTTTTATTTTTTACTATTATCATAATATTATTTTAACAATTAAATACTCGATCTAGTTTAATAATTATTTAATTGTATCCATTATATCAATACAGATCTTGTAATCTTGATATTAAAAGTCAAAGTAATGTGATCATAAAATATTAGAGGAACCATTAAAACTTCATTCACATGGTTGCATTGTCTACCTTACTAATATATGAGATGATTTATTCTATATTTAAGGTTAGCATACAAGAAACCAAATTAAACTATATTCATGATTATTATTATTATAAGGCGATGTTGAGTGGCGTCTCACCTCATGTGATGATGTCAGGAAAAAAAAGGGTCTTACATATAATAATAAAGTTATAATTATAAAATTATAAAATTACTTTTTAATCTTGTAATTGCTAGAAAATTTATGATTCATGAAAGTTTAGATAAATAACTAGTTGCATAAGGTGAAAATACATGACTGGTTGTGTAAGGTAAAAACATGTTATTCTCGGTGATAACAGAACTAGACTAGAGGTAATTTGTTATTTGTAACTTTGTTGATATATTTCAAAAATTAAAATTTTTTACTATAAATCTCACTATTACTAATAAAATGATCGATAAAACTAGACCATCAATATACTCAAAAAAGTTGGAAAATAATTATTATAAATGTAAATGTAAATGTTAATGCATCAATAAAATTATAAATAATATTCAATAAAATTCAATAAAATTATAGATAATATTATGTTGTTAGCGATATATTATATTTATCAATAAATATATCAATAGATAAATAATTAAAAATAACAATGATATTATATATATATTTTTTTATCAACGAAATGTTAAATTTACATGGAGCGATTGATTTGGGCGGGATGGCATAGTATTTGTTGTAATCAAATAGATTTAAGAAGGGAATTGGCATTTTAGGCCATTTCGGCATACAGTTCACTTGATGAAGCACTAAGCTGGAAACATTTGAACATGTACTGAACTGAAAGTAAATTTTTTCTAATAAGGGCAAAACATGCATGTGCCTACAAACTCATGAGAGAACTGCATATCAAAGAGCTCTCTTCTTTATACAAAAGGAAAGACGGAAACAAATAAAAAAAAAAACCGTGCTGAATAGATGAATATTGCATTTAATTTCTAAATTTCACGCAGCAGACGATGATTGGACTCCATCGATCCAGTTTCACTTGTTCATGCCAGTTGCATTCTTTACTCCTTCAACAGCTTCTTGTGTCTTAGCCCTCACTTGCTGACCAGCCTACACAAAGAAGGAACTATCAATTTTTTTTGTTTTTTTTTTTTAAAACACTCACTAGCTAAGAATTTCTGTGCCAAAATATGCAACTAATTATTAACACTTAGAGTGTTGCGAATTTTATTCAAGAGTGTTCCTCATTCTTCTTGGTTTATTTTCGTTCTTAAATCTTATGCACAATCCATCGTGCCATTGTGGTGAGGATGAATTCCCTGAAAAAATATAGAACATGAGACTGAACAAAAATATGTGAACCTCTTGCACTGATTCCTTTGCAGATTGAGCAGCATTGTCAGCTCTGTCCATCAAGTTACTGGCCTTCTCCTGAAACAAACAAAATCGATATGTTATAGAGCATCACACAGTAATTTATATATAAAAACAAAAGCAAAAAAGAGAAAGAAATCCATAAGCTAACCTGAGCTTGGCCTTTGGTCTCACCAGCTTTGTAGCTCATCTTCTGGGTGTTGTCAGCCATTTTTGGTTATTGATTTCTTTGAAAGATTTGAGAGAACACAAATGAATTGAAAGCTCAAACACTTGGTAATAAACATCAGCCATGGTTGCCTTAATTTATAGTGACTGAAACCAGGCCATTGCTTGACACGTAAAATGCTTGCGTGGAGTGGTGGCTGTAATGTGTAAATCACTTAGACTAACACGTGTCAAGCTGTTATCGAGGTTTAGATTTTGGGGCCCTTTGGACCAGGGCGTTAGATTGTTTTGTGTGCTCAGTTTTGACCGCTTCTACAGGGAAACAACAATGATGCGCCTTTGAACAATAAGTTTCGGTTCTTCATATATAATAGCAAATAAGGTAGTAATTGTTTTTATCACTGGGCGGGTCCAATTCGTTTACAAGGTAACCTGATAGGACACTAAGTTAAAATATTATTTATGTACATATATGATGATAGATAATAGAAAATAGTCTAAATAATTAAAAGCTTGGACTTTAATTTATATTTTTGGTTTTAATTTATATGAATTTTTAGTTAAGATTTATTAATTTAGCTTTATTTATTAGGTTTAATTTAATTATTATTGGGTATTTTATTTAATAGGTCATATTGATTCGTCCGGAATGTCCTTTCTAAATGTGAAAAGCTGACTTTCGGGTCTCTCTCTTTAGGGGTCGAGGTAAGCACTCAAAGGCATGCGCGTGAAGAAAGGACTTCCCTACTTCTCTAGCTTAGCCTACCTCGCAAGGGCTGGCTTTCGCGCTAGGGCCCTAGAACTAGCAGCTCCCTTTCTTAGGTAGGCGTGAGCAAGCTATATCTTCGTAAAGGGCTAAGCTAAGGATAAAGATCTTTCTGCGGGATTG
The DNA here is from genome assembly GCF_000495115.2 of Populus euphratica. Classification (NCBI taxonomy): domain Eukaryota; kingdom Viridiplantae; phylum Streptophyta; class Magnoliopsida; order Malpighiales; family Salicaceae; genus Populus; species Populus euphratica. The sequence goes on along the minus strand of NW_011500659.1, from coordinate 90,354 downwards.
AATCTAAGGCGGAACCTAGAAAGACAAAGCAAGCATCGGCCGAACTCAGGGGACTGCCCGGCGGAGCACCACCAAATGAAGAGAGTTACCACAAGCCTGAGACGACTTCTACTACTTCGCCAGCTTCGAATCCTTAGACAAGAGCTAGGACGGATTGAATCGAAAGCTTTCTTCTTTTTGGCTTAGACCGATAAAGGGAATAGGGGTGAGGAGGTAGACTAAGTCAAAGGCATTGCTCTTCACTTCCTTTCGAGTAGGGGTAGGCCCGTGACCAAGACAGAAAAAGAAGGAATTGCTCCGGTTCTGGATCAAGGTTTTCCAATAGCTGATTATTAAAAAACAAAGGCAGAGCCACTACCACTATCATACATAATAAGCAGCACAAACAGTATCACGGCCTCCAGATACGGATCCCGCGCCAATGGACTTTGTTGACCGGGAAACTAAGCAGAAATTGCAGTTTACTCCGGCATATTCAGATCTCATTGCAAACCCAGTAGTTGAACCAGCATCACCGGTAGCGCTTATAGAGCAGCGTCCAAAAAAGCATAAATCAGGCAAAGAGCCAGGTCAGGGAAGCCTCCTTGTGAACAAAAAGCCGGCGGAAAGAAAGGACCTATATCGGAGAAACTGCAGGTCGAACCTAGGGGCATCTCTAGCTGACACAATATCCGACAAAAACAAAGTCATTTTCGGCTCAAACTTCAGCAAAGGTAGCACAGTCAGCAGCATTATATCCAGTGCCCACCAATACGGATCCCGAGCCAATTACAGGGGCGGGGCACTTATCCGTCTCTCTCGCCTCTATAGTGATGCTGCGCGATAGATCCACTTGTTTGGATGGGTAAATCACTAAATCAACCGGTGTTCTGGCCACTCCCATCACTTATAGGTAAAAGCTCGCGGGTTAGAAACCTTTTTTACGGTACTTGGTTTGAAGCATAGGTAGATCGGGATCAATATAAGTCAGTAAGCCCCACCAATGCCTAAGATATCCACCAGCAGATTCTCCAAAGGAAGCATAGAAAGTTTACCCTTTCAGCGATCTTCGAAAGAGAGTATGCTCTTCTTGATGCAAACGATGGAGTAAGGAATGAAGATATCAAGGTTTTGACAGTTGAAAAAGAAAGGACATATCTTGCGGGCTGCCCCTGTATCAAACAACGGGAAAGGTCTTTTTTCTCTCTCTCTCTGATACGTCGCGTCGGCCCTAGCCAAGTGGAAAAAGAGCTGGCGGGCAAAAGATAAAAGACCAAAAAAATGTCATCCATTTCTGGATTTCCTGAGCGAGGAGTTGAACCAAAGCCAGCGCTAACTATTCGGTGAATTGGGTCGGGTATACTAGGGTGCTGTTCCCTACCCCTAGCGTAGCTAGGACGGTAACAAGTCACAGTCCTGGGAAGAGGGGCTACCTAGCAAGCTTATAAGGGTGAAATCAAAGGAATCTCTTTCATCATTCAACTTTTAGATGCTAAAGAAAAGATGTGCTTTCAAAGGGCTTTCTTTAATTAGTTCTATTCCACCGCCGGTCCTATCACTATCAGTAGTAAACACGAATTCCTTTATTCAATTTAGTTCTCCTCCCTAACGGCACACTGTATATAATCTCTCTAGATGGCCAATGTGAACATCAAACTTGTATGTGTTCAGCATATTGAAAGTGACATTGACAAAGCAAAGCACGGATTCCCTAGAATGTTAGAACTCAGACATGACAGAGAAGGTAGTCAAAAACGGTACGCTAAGCTCCTTGCTTCGTCGCTTCTGTTTTCAGTCAGAGAATGATGTTTTAAGCATCTCTCTATGCCAGGCATCTATCTGACCTGACAAGGAGGTCGACTTTGATATCTCAACCCTGATCTCTACGGTTGGTTGAAGGTGTCTTGGATTGGAAGACGGGTCGAAATTAGATCTGGATAGAAGATTCATCTACGCTGGCAAAAGGGCTTTCATTGAATCAGACTTTCCCAATGCTGCTCCTCTCCGATCCCCTCGCTGTGCTTGAGTGGCATGAAGCTACTAAACGAAAGCTAACTAACGTATCTAATCTAGTGGCGATATCAAACGGATTCTGCCCTGGGGAGAGCGGCTGAGACAAATCAAGATCTTGTGTATTCCCCCATCCCTCGCTTTGACAAACTTTCTATCGCTACGCCCCTGGGATTGGCGGTAAGGTCTATTAATAGAATAGTGGTGCGGTATCTGGGAACTCCTCTTTCGAAATGGGAAGAATAGCCTAGTAAAAGAGCCTACTTTCGTACTCAAGGGTCTACACTGTCCTTCTGATACAGAATAGAATCCGATACTATTCAATATGATGGTCTTGCTGCTGCTCTGTTCTCCGCTGTTGCAAGGAAGAAGCCCTGCGCTTAGCTCGAGCAGTGGATTAGGTAGAGAAGATAGTTGTGAACGACTCCGCTCTTGTTGATTTGTTGAACAACTTTCATCCCTGTGCTCAATGCCCGGACCATAGAGAAAAGATAGGCTCTTCCGTCTGTTGTCACAAGTCTTGTTGACTCAGCCGGGAGTGAAAGAGATTCTCTGATTCGACGTTCTCCAAATCCCAATAGGAAAAGCTTAATGGCAGCTAGATGGCCGGCTCTCTTGATGCAGGATTTCTCAGTCGGCGGGGGTCTTAGGATTCATTAGGAAGAAAAAGCAAGATCTCCTGTCTGATTCTGATAAGGGCTCTTTAAGAGATATCGTTCCTTGACAATGGCCGCGGGTAAGCTCCGTCGTTCGCCGATGATGGCAGGTGCCCAAGAGCTGTAGTCTAAGTCAAGTCTTTCCCCAGTCCACGCCCCGACCCTAAGAGAGAAATCTGTAGCTACTCTTGCTATTATTCACCTATTCGATTTAGGAGACTCACCGATAGAGCTAAACCAAAAAGTACCAGTTGTTGATTCTCTTTACACTCTTGTTCGCTAGTACGTACAATTGTGATTGATGAGCATATGGAACCTCTAAAGTGAAAAGCTCTTATTCAGTCAAGCATGGAATACCCCCTTGGGATGGGGGCCTAAGAGCCATAGATCACTAGCGCTAGAGAGAGCCGGTGCCTTCGTTCGGGTAGGTGGGTGGAAAAGCTTACTACTAATAGATGCAAGCTATCCTAGTGCGATGGGTGAATATGGGACTTTGTTTGAGAATGAGCTTACTCTTTTTGGAACACCCCCTTCACAGACATTTGTCTGGCCGCCAAAGACCAGATAGGTTTGGTAGGTGTAAGGTAAGAAGAAGGCTCTTCGGCTTGGGTTGATTTACGCTCTAGCAGTTGGCAAATAGGCCCAATGGTAGAGATCAACTAGGCTACAGAGCGAGACTCCTCATACGTCCTATACAACCATAGTCTTAGTAGCCGCTATTGACTGACTTACCGAGAGCAAGAGAGGAAGATGGGATGGTACCAGTGGAAGAGAGTCATCGAAGAAGATTCTTTTTCTATCATAAAAATTTCAAATTTCATTCCCCGATCAAACAAGAAGCTTAAGATGACCAATCGGCGGATTTCCCTGGGGTTCATGACTTTGCCGCCTTAACTCTCTAAACTGATCTACGCCCATACTTCGTCGCTTCTCAAACCTATCGAATCAGAATTGCTTCACCTCTTCGATTACCCGTCTGACACAACTAGATTAGTGTAAAGCCCATAGGCAAGAAAAAGTATTATGGCACCACTAGCAATGATCTGCTCGATGCAACAACAAAGAGTGAGGCAACAGATTTGGATTAGTCCCTGTCTTATGGGAATCCCAAATTATGGTCCGTCCGTCTGAGAGAGGGTTTGTCTGTTCATCAAGCGTATGAGTCTTTTTGGATCCCTTCCCGGGGGGGTAGCTTATAGTTTAAATCTAGTTCTGGCTAATTAGCTTTCTTAAATCAATTGAAGAGAGGTTCTATTCAAGTGTTGTTATTGTCACCCTCATCGAGGAGTGGATAGCCACCCTTTCTTGTAGAGCCAGAGTTCTAAGCCTAAGTCAATCTAACGGAATGCCAGTCGATGAACATAGACGCCTGCTAAGCGGAATGGACCAATGCGACATTGACTAAAGAAGGTAGACAAAACAAAAAGGCTCAATCGCTTGTTTTAGTTAGGATTTTAATATCCTACTTTTCTAAATGTTAAAGAATTTTGATGATTAATGAAAATATTGCGGACTTTGCATATCTCCAATCCTTTTTTTCTCTTCTATAACTTTCTTCTTTCTCTAAAACTTCTTTCTTTTCTTACTTTAATTATTATTATTTATTGTCTCGCATCTAATTTGGTATCAAAGCCAAGGTTTTAATTGTTCTTATAATTAGACGATTCACATATTTATGCTAAACCCTAGATCTGGTTTGATATAAAAAAAGCTCTACTATTTGGTCTAAAAAAAGGGAAACACTATTCATCTTCTCCATCTACAAACAACCACCACAATATGATCAGCCTTTAACGTTAATCACAGCCAACACCACCATTTCAATCCGTAGGCACATGCTGATTTACTGTTGTCAACAACTCACAGCCACAACAAGTCATCCACACTAGTAACAGTAGATCTTTGTCAGCGGCAGCATATCAACCAGTTTCATCCTCTCCTCGCCATCAGCAGATCGGGCATCCAACCACCACTCCATGCCATAAGAAGCCCACAGAGCTATATTGAGTTGCTATCTCCATAGTCCTGCAGCGCTGCCATAGCAGATCTTTGTCTCTAACAACTAAAATCTGCATTTTAAACCATCTGCTGCAACTACCACTAAATTGCACCCTTTAGTCGCAACCACCCTTGCGACGCCTAAACAGCAGTATCAATAGATCAGCAGTCACGCCTCGCCGCCAACAACAACAACCGAGAAATCACATAAGACAAGGAGATTCTAGAAAGCTTTCGAGGAAAATTAATTAACCTATGCCATGTCACTAACCAAGCCAACCTATTGATGCCACACTAGTGCCACGTCATGAGCAACTTAGAGCCACGTCAACCAGTGAAGCCATGTCACTAGACCAATCATCCAGTCTGCCACATCAACAACAAAAAGCTTCCACCTCTTAATCTAGTAAGTGAATCTCTTCATCTTTTAATTTGTTGAATTTTTACCTTTTTGGTAGTGCAATTGTCATTTAGAGTTATCATTAATATTACTTTTGTGCTTAAAAAAAATCTTGCCTTGCATTTTATCTGTTAACTCTTGCTTATTAACCTCTTTCTTCATTGATATTTAGTAACTAGTTGTTGAGCTTGTTGAAGCTAGTAAAAGTTATGACTATTATTTGATGAATTATTTACACTTAAAAGATCTAGCATTGCGTGCTTATAATTTTTTTGGCATAATTTGTTTTTGATTAATCTTCACATAAAAAAAAAGGGGATTACCTTTATTTTTGTATTGTGATTTCACTTACATGAACCATTTGTGGTCTCAATTTCATTTCTAAGTAAATGTTGCATGCTTTTGTGTCATGAGTCCTAACAAAATAGAAGCCCTCATTTTTTACGATCGCCATAACCCTTGAATATTGATATATGAATTTGTGATATGGATCAATTCTTTGAGTGGCATAACTTATATGATAACAAGAAAGTTACATTTGCTAAAATGCTTATTAGTAAAGTCAAAAGTTATTGGAGAGATGTTGAAGATTGTTTAGAGATAAGAGGTAAACCTCTTATAACTGATTGGATCAAAATGAAAAAAAAACTTTAAGAGAAGTACTACCTCAGTCTTATAGGAATAAACTCTTAGACCAATGAAATTACCTAAGATGAGGGAATATGTTTATCATGGAGTATATAACATAATTTAATGATTACATGATTGGATGTGCCATAAGAGAAAATGAAGCCATGATTTTGCGTAGATTTTATAAAGGCTTGAATAATGATCTTAAAAGAGCAGTTGTATTTCAAGGTGTATCTACCCTCGACCAAGCTTACACCTTAGTTAAACACTACAAGTTAGTCATGACGAATAAGTGGATAAATCGTAAAGACCTTTATAATATGAATACTAGGTCTCAATTTAGAAGTAGTGATTCTTTGATAAGTGTTTCACCTCACAAACCTAATCCTAGTAGTGCCCAACTTTATAAGAAAAAAAAAGGACAAATGAGCTATCAATGAAGTGTCTAAGGTGAATTCAAAGATTAAGAGTAATAATTGTTTAGGTTTTGGTCATATCTCTTTAGATTACACCTCTAAACCCTTGGTTATAAAAAAAAAAAAAATAAGGATATAGGTAAAGAGGAAGATTGTAGTGTTGAAGTGTGCGAGCCTAATATTGAGGATTTTAGTGACCTAGATGACGAGGAGGTGTAAGAAGAGGGACTTAACATAATGAGTCCATGTGAGCTTAAGAATGAGGTTAAGAAAGACTCTGATATATCTGCTTTAATGGTAAAAAAAGTTTTAAGGAACTCTTTAGTGGAGTCGCCTATAGAGATAAATATAGTTTTAAGAGAGTCTCATGATATTAGTCCTTCTAAACTACATGATTCCTTACCCACATGCCTGGTGTTTAGCAAATCATAAGTTTAGAGTAATATCTTGAGCTTCTTGACCCCTTACCTCATACATGTGATGAGGAAGAAAAAGATAATCCTAGTTTACTTGATTGTGTCAATACCATATCCACACAGGTTTCAAACAATGTTTGTCTCATTCCACACCCTTAATTATTTAGTGTTTATAGTTACAAACCTGAGAAGCCAATAAAACACCTTTGTATATCTCCTCATGATAGGATGTCTAAGTTAGTTGAGTCGTTACCATGTAGAGTCATGAAAAAAATTCAAGCACGTAATGAACAACATAAATTTCTAGCCAATTTACTTAAGTGTCATGATGCACTTAATGTTAAAGATTATTTTATGATACAAATTAGACTTGAACAGTGTCCTTTGAAAACCGATCATAAATTGCAAATAAGTAACCATTTAAAGTGTTGCAAATGATTGAATCAAATAATTATGTTATTGAATTGCCATTAAACTTTGATACTAGCTCTGCTTTTAACATGAAAGACCTTATTATTTATAAAATACAACCTATCCCGAAAGCTTATTTTGACACCCCTACTGATTGATACTTAAAAGTTTATTTTTATCAAGGTTTTATATCATCGTTTTGCACTTGAACTATCAATAACTCTTAAACTAAAGCATGTTTTACAATAATAGTATAAGATACCTTTAATTTATGGTAAATGTTCATTTTAAATGCAGGCCTATCACATAAATAAAAGGATTGATTGATGAATTTAAGAACTGAAATTGAAAGGACAAAGAGATGGCCAAACTTAGAAAAGTGATGTCGGTGCAGTCCAAACCGGAACACTGTTTAGTAATTAGCTCATATCTAGAGTTGTAGATCTCAGATTTAGGTCTACTTTATATGGATGGAAAGGTAAGACATAGGTCTACAACTTTCATATGGAGCCCAAGATCTAAAAAGGCCATTTTCAAGTCCAAATTATAGCAACAACAAAGAAGTCCGAATCTGTCCTCCAGCCTGAGCACTATTCAGTATTTTGACCATATCTGGAGTTTTAGAAGTTGAAAAGAGCTGAATTTTTTACACAAGAAAGCTAAGACAATTTACTACAACTTTTATGTTTCAAGTGGCTCTAATTTTGACGTTATCAATGATGTTTTGGGCAGACAAGAGAAGATAAGGATTGTCACCAAGTCAAGAGTTTGCCACCTACTCATCAATTAGTCATCAAATCAATAGTGCCCAATTTTGGCCTATAAAAGGAGGCATTTGCCATGCATTTAGGTATCTTAGGTTCTAGATCAAGATCATGCTCTTAATTTCTCTCTTTGTATTTTTTGTAATGTTTATGCTTTGCTTTCATTAATATCAAGTTTATGCCTTTAATATCCATTCCTTTACTTAGTTAACTTTTATCTTATTTATGTTCTTATTTTGTTTATTTGTTTTTCTTTCTTTCATTATGTCTAGCTAAGTTTATTATGTCAAGGTGAAAAGGTTATACTAATGGTGTAAGAATAATTATAATGTAAACTTAATATGGACTTTAATGTTTGATACTAACATGTTTTGTATTTGTTATCTTGTGCACTCTTTAATACTTTGCTTGTTAAATGACTAATCTTGATTTATGTTGTATAAAACTTGGTACAACAAATGCTTCGCACTTTCATAGCCCATATTGTATGGTATAACTGACACTTGAGCTATGAAAGGAACTTGATTTGTTGTTAACATAAGTTATAATTGACACGACTAAAAGATTGATGTCTTCTCCCAAGTGCAGGAGTGTCGAAGTAATAAATAACCCAGCAAGACCGGGGTCGAACCACAGGGAGGTTAATTGTACAAATTATAAATAACAGTAATATAACAACAATAACAATAGCACCAACAACAATAATAATAGTAATAACAGCAATAAGAATAATAATAATTGTAGTAGTAGTAGTAGTAGTAATAATAAAGAAAAAGAAGATGAAGATGAAGATGAGAACTTTAAGATGAAATATTAACGTAAAGATTTAACAACGATAACAATAAATGTCAAGGTTAGAGGATCCACTAATGGTATCTCAAACAAATATAGTATAAACTTTTATTAGTGAATTGAAAACCACACACAAAGGAGATTCCAATCAGATGATAGATTGTTAACATGATTACATTAGTCATCTTATTCGATTGATGCTAATACTTGTAAATCTCGTCAAGCATTCATGATTATAACTTATGTTAACAACAAATCAAGTTCCTTTCATAGCGTTAATACTTTGCTTGTGAAATGACTAATCTTGATTTATGTTGTATAACACTTGGTATAACAAATGTTGGCACTTTCATAGCCCATACTGTATGGTATAACCAACACCTGAGCTATGAAAGGAACTTGATTTGTTATTAACATAAGTTATAATTATGAATGCTTGACGAGATTTACAAGTATTAGCATCAATCGAATAAGATGACTAATGTAATCATGTTAACAATCTATAATCTGATTGGTCTCAAAGTTCTTATCGTCTTCTTCTCCTTCTCCTTCTTTTTCTTTATTATTATTATTATTATTATTATTATTATTATTATTACTACTACTACTACTACTGCTATTATTATTATTGTTGTTGTTGTTGTTATTGTTGTTGTTGTTGTTGTTGTTGTTATTGTTATTTTTTGTTGTATTATTGTTATTTATAATTTGTACAATTAACCTCTTTGTGGTTCAACCCCGGTCTTGCTGGGTTATTTATTACTTCGACACTCCTGCACTTGGGAGAAGACATCAGTCTTTTAGTCGTGTCAAGTTTTTGGCGCCGTTGCCGAGGAGGTAAGTTCTTGTATAAATTATAGTAGTTATTTAATTTTCTCTTTTCATTTTTCTTGTATATAACTTTGTTTCTTTTCTCTTGTTTCTTCTTCTTTTGTTTTCTTCTTCCTTTTACTCTATTCCTACACGTGCATGAGAGTGTGATCACGTACATCAAGTGGTAGACTTTGTAGGGTATCCTCATTATTTTCAGAAAATATGACCGAAGAAGATAATCAATTACTCTATAATGAGAATAATGAGAATAACCGTGCTAGAACACTTAAAGACCACATGAATCCCACAAGAACAAGTGCACCATCATGCATAGTTTTTCCTCCCGATGCATCTAATTTTAATTTTAAACCAGGTATTATTCAACTTTTACCTTCTTTTCATGGCTTAGAATTGGAAAATCCGTACTTGTACTTAAGGGAATTTGAGGAGGTCTGCAACACATATAATAATTTAAATTGTAGCATGAACACCATCAGATTAAAGCTTTTTCCTTTTTCATTAAAAGATAAAGCTAAAACATAGCTACAAAATTTATGACCAGGATCCATTCGTGCTTGCGATGAAATGCAACAACAGTTTTTAAAGAAGTTTTTCCCATCTCATAAAACAAACTCTTTCAAAAGACAAATCACCACTTTCACTCAAAAACCAGGAGAAACATTTTACCAATGTTGGGATAGGTATCGAGACTTCCTTAGTACTTGCCCTCATCATGGTTTTGAAACATGGAGATTGGTTTCACATTTCTATGAAGCGTTAACACCTAGAGATAGGCAAATGGTTGAATTGATATGCAATGGAACTTTTAAAGATAAAGATCCTGATAAAGTAATGGAGTACTTAGACTTGTTAGCTGAAAATGCTCAAAATTGGGACACCGCGGGTACTTATGAAGCACCGAGTAAAACTCAACGTCATACATCTAGTGGAGGTATGTACAACCTTAGGGAAGATCATGACCTTCAAGCCAAGTTTGCATTTTTAGCTAGAAAAGTCGAGGCACTAGAATTGAAAAAAAGTGGTCAATTAAAATCTGTTGAAAACATTGTGTGTTAAATATATGAAACAAATGAACACTCAACCAATAAGTGTCCAACCTTGTCTTCTTTTAAAGAATGTCTCCATGAATAAGCCCATGCTTTAAACAGTTTCTAAAGGGTCAACCACATCCCATACTCCCAAACATACAATCCTTGTTGGATAAATCACCCAAATTTCAGTTGGAAGAGTGATAATAATAATGTACAAACTTCACAACCACCATTTCAAGCACACCATAATTTTCAAAATTCTCATGGATATGCATCTCCTTGTGCTCCACCTCCTAGAAGAAATCTTGAGGAAACATTGCATGCATTCATTGAAAAGCAAGAGATAATCAATACTCAACTTGCTCAAAATATGACAGATTTTAAGGATACACTTGCAAAATTAACATCTGCTCTCAGTTTCCAAGAGAAAGGTAAGTTTCCATCTCAACCACAACAAAATCCCAAGGGGCAATATAATGCAAATGCAAGTAGTTCTGGAAGCCAACATATGGATCAAGTCAAATCAGTCACTACTCTTCGTAGTGGTAAGGTTATTGAAAAACCCACTCTTGAACCTTGTGAGAAAGATGATGAGTCAATCTTTGAGGGTCAGGAAGTGGTTGAATCTGAAAATTGCAAAGAAATGACTGATTCCCCACCAGTACTTCCATTTTCTTATGCCATGACCAAACAAAGAAAAGTTAATCACAACTCTGAAATCTTTGAAACTTTGAAAGAGGTAAGAATCAATATACCTTTGCTGGATGCTATTAAGCAGATTCTTTCCTATGCTAACTTTTTGAAATATCTATGCACTATGAAGAGAAAACTGAATGTGAAAAAGAAAGCCTTTTTAGCCGAACAAGTAAATGCTATTCTTTAGAAAAATAATGTTTTGAAATATAAAGACCCTGGTTGTCCTACAATTTCTTGCTTTATTGGAGAACATAAAATTGAAAGAGCCTTGATCTTGGAGCCAGTGTGAATTTACTTCCATATTCAGTTTTTCAGAGTCTCAATCTAGGTGAGTTAAAACCAACTTCTATAACTCTTTTACTTGCCGATAGATCTGTAAAAGTGCCTAGAGGAATAGTCAAAGATGTGTTAGTACAAGTCGATAAATTCATTTATCCTGTAGATTTTGTTGTCTTGGACACACAACCTATTGAAGCATGTAATTCATTTCCTGTTATTTTAGGACATCCGTTTCTTGTAACTTCTAACGCATTGATTAATTGTAGGAATGGATTGATGAAGCTATCATTTGGAAACATCACATAGGAAATGAATATTTTCAACATTTGCAAGTAACCTGGAGATGATAATGATTTACAAGAAGTAGATCATATTGACGAATTAGTTTATGATCAACTTGAATCTACTTTAAGTAAAAATAAATTGGATGAATCTGAAGATTTGCAAATGATTTATTCTGAGGAAGAAATCACGGATGAAAAACGCACCAAAAATGTTGATGCGAATCTTTTGTCAACAGTGACAACAGATTCGACATCTGACATCACACCAATCGATGATTACTTTCCTAACGAATCCTTACTTTCTCCTAGTCCAATGCCTTGGTATGATAAAAATATTAATTTTCTTGCTTTAGGAGATTTGCCAGCTGATTGGAGTAATCAAGACAAAGAAAAGTTTTTGAACGAAGTGAAGAATTTTTATTGTGATGACCCTAACTTATTCAAATATTGTCCTGATCAAATATTTCAAAGATTCATTCCTGACAATGAGGTAAGTAGTGTCATTAAACTTTGTCATTTTGAAGTATGTGGAAGTTATTTCTCGTCAAAAAAGACTGCTGCAAAAATCTTTCAAAATGGATTTTATTGGCCCACCATGTTCAAGGACATACATGCATTCTGCAAAACTTGTAAAAATTGTCAAAAAATTGACACTGGTCAAAAAGTTTTGTTTTATGATTCTCAACTCTATGCATTCCTTAAAGAGCTAAGATTAAGATGGACCAATCCTTATGGGGCCTGTGATATTGAGAATTCAATGAATGACAATGATTTTAAGGAAAATGGACATCGTTTGAAACCTTACTTTTATAATTTTCCTACTAAAAATGAATCAGCTGGTTTGAATGATCTTGTAGATAAAGGTTGATTATTTTGTTTTTCTCACATTGTTTTTGTGTTTCTTTTTGAGTGATTTTTGATAGTTTCTCTCACCCCGGTCAAATGGCGGATAACGGTACTCCGTGACTTAAGTCGGTTCTTTCAGTTTCCCACAATAACTGATATCTGTCTATATATCTGTGCAATTCTTTGAATCTCTCTTCCAATTCTCATTTGAAAATGGACACTAATCTTGAAAAATAGAAAAAGTATTTTCCCGCTCTGCCTCAGAATGCGATTACAAAAATTTACCGTGCTAGATGTGCAAGATTGAGATTGTTAATGAATCATGGAATTCCTGAAGATATTCGCTGGTTGTTTGAAGCAAAGGTCCGATTATCAGGTGAGTCCTCTAATTTCTTTATTTCACACATGCCTGAAATAGGTAAAAGCACTTTTGCAAAGAAGCGTCGTGCAAAACGACTAGGAGTCTGTCATCGATGTGCTAGATGGACTTGTAATACACAATGTCGTTCTTTAGGAATGGTATCTATAAACCGTGAAGATAAAATACAATTCATTAAGGATGGCCTGAGTAAGGAGTCTTTAGATAATCTTCTATTGACTCTTGAGACGCATCCTAGTGGAGATGTGCATCGTGCAATTCATGATTTATGGCCACTATTTCATAAAGAACATGATTGACTTAGTCTTGGGAATCTGACTAAAAAAGACCTTGTTTGCCAGTTTTTAAGAAAACTGGATGGGAAGCCTATCCCCGACCCATAGAGGGCGTTTAAGCCGTTCTTGGACGTAAAACCAAGGGAAGATGTGAGCCACAATCACAACTCCCTGTACATACACATGCTTTTTTTTCAAAAGTAAATAAATAAATAAATAAAGAGAGAGAGAGAGAGACTGTGAGACTCCAGCTGGCCTATATATAGGTGTTATGATTGCCTTTCTAATTTCTCATCTATAAAACCCTCTCTTCCATACTTTCATTTCTACTCAACCCATACATTCAACAAATACAAAAGTGTGTAGAAATGGCAAGTTCCTCAGGTCATCAAATAAGAAATATTTGTGTTTTCGGTGGATCTAGTCTTGGGAAAGAAAAGGAGTTTTTAGAATCAGCAAATCATCTTGGTCAGGTGCTAGCTGAGAGAAAGATTCATTTAGTGTATGGGGGAGGCAGTCTTGGGTTAATGGGAGGTGTGTCAATAGCTGCATTTTTAGGAGGTAGTCAAGTTTTAGGAGTCGTCCCTAAAGCTTTGGCACAAGGGGACATCATTGGAAAAATAATTATAGAGGAACTTCAGGTCTCCACAATGTCAGCTCGAATGAATGCAATGTTTAACCATGCTGATGCCTTCATTGCTTTACCAGGTGGTCTAGGCACATTGGAAGAGATCTTTTATATTTCCTCTTGGGCTCAACTGCACATTCACCATAAACCCATAGGTTTGTTAAATGTTAATGGTTATTATGATAAGTTGTTGTCTTTTCTTGATCATGCTGTGGAACAGGAATTTTTAACATCTTCTGCACGACAAATCATAATCTCTGCTGCTACTGCTAAACAATTGATTGACCAACCACAATCTTTCATCCTTGTGATTGATCCTTCCATGAGTCGCATAAATTGGTCAATTAAGGAAAGTCGTAAAAAGCATAGATTGGATTTGAGCCTTCATTTGTGAATTTTTGTGTCTTTTGGTTTTATTATTGTGTTTTGTTATTTCTTATTTTTGTTTCAGTGTGTTTCAGGTTTTGTCAGTGTTCGTTATTTCAGGTGATATCTTCTATACTCTATCTTTCTACCTTAGAACATTGAGGACAATGTCTCGTTTTGGTTGGGGGGAGAGGGTAGTAGTTGATAAAAAAAAAAATTTCATTTCATAAAGCATGTGCATAATTGTTGTTACTAGGATGGCAGAGTAAAGGAGTTCTTTTGTTAAAGTGACTCTTGATACGCATCCTAGTAATCATTCTTAACAAGGTCTATTATAATACTTCCTGAAATATTCAGGTTTACAAACTCTCGTATTGTTACCACTTAATTCTGCTCATATACTTATTTAACATGTATTCTTAAACCTTAATTTACACACACACACTTTAATATATGATTGTGGGTTGCATATTGGATTATTGCATTATTTATGTTCTTTTGTTAAAGGTAACAACTAAGGAAAAGGGATAGTATATAATTAAAAAAAAGAAAAAAAAAGAAAAAAAATGATGATAATAAAAATGTAGATAAGTTTGGTTTCGTAGCCTTCTTACCCTAAGCAATTAAGTTCGAAGGGGTGCTTTAACACCTAATACCCTAAAGTCAACTGACTTGGGAGCTATTGGCCCAACACCTGTTACATGGGTTGAGGAGAAAAGCTTAAGGGAATCAAACATTGCACTATCTACATATCAGTATCTGCGACCCGAGTTACTAAGCTCGTAGAGGTGTCTTAACACCTAATGCCCTAAGACCAACTGGTCTGGGAGTCATTAGCTGAAAGCTCATTACATGGGTTAAAGATGCATGATGTTTTTAAAGTATATGTATATAGAGTTAAAAAAAAAAAGACAAAAATAGTAATCCCAACCCAAGGAAGTTAACCTTAAACATTAGAACAAAAATTTTGTTTTCTTCCAAGAAAAGCCCCATAATTATGTGTTGATACATTGAGCACAAAAGAAAGGTTTATTAATATCTTGTTAAGAGGTATTGAGCAGATATATAAATTTAATGAGAGTTTGTTTATCTGGATAGACTAATGGAAGTTAAATGATGAATACCTTGCTTTGTGAAATTTGCAAATTTGTTTTCTATTTTAACGCTTTGATTACTAGGGACTAGTAATAAGCTGGTTGGGGGGTGTGATTAGTACTTAAAAGTGCATTTTTATCATGGTTTTATATCATCATTTTGCACTTGAAGTATCAATAACTCCTTAACTAAAATATGTTTTATAATAATGTATCTAATAATATAAGATACCTATAATTTATGGTAAATGTCTATTTTTAATGCAGGCCTATCACATAAATGAAAGGATTGATTGATGACTTGAAGAACTTAAATTGCAAGGATAAAGAGATGGCCAAACTTAGAAAAGAGATGTCGGTGCAATCCAAACCGGAACACTGTTCGGTAATTGGGTCATATCTGGAGCTACAGATCTCAGATTTAGGTCCAATTTATATGGATGGAAAGGTAAGACATAGGCCTACAACTTTCATATGGAGCCCAAGATCTAAAAAGGCCATTATCAAGTCCAAATTGTAGCAACAACAAAGAAGCCCGAATCTGTCTTCCAGCCCGAGCACTATTCGGTATTTTGGCCATATCTGGAGTTCTAGAAGTCCAAATGAGCTGAAATTTTTACACAAGAAAGCTGAGACAATTGCCTACAACTTTCATGTTTACAACTGGCTCCAATTTTGACGTTATCAATGACGTTTTGGGCAGACAAGAGAAGATAAGGATTGTCACCAAGTCAAAAGTTGGTCACCCACTTATCAATTAGTCATCAAATCAATAGTTCCCATTTTTGGCCTATAAAAGGAGGCATTTGCCATGCATTTAGGCATCTTGATTTCCAGATCAAGATCATGCTCTTCCTTTCTCTCTTTGTATTTTTTATGCTTTGTTTTCATTAATATTAAGTTTATGCCTTTCATTTCCTTTCCTTTACTTAGTTAACTTTTATGTTCTTATTTTGTTTATCTATTTTGCTTTCTTTCATTATGTCTAGCTAAGTTAATTATGTCAAGGTGAAAAGGTTACACTAATGGTGTAAGAATAAGTATAATGTAAACTTAATATGGACTTTAATGTTTGATACTAACATGTTTTATATTTGCTATCTTGTTCACTCTTTAATACTTTGCTTGTTAAATGACTAATCTTGATTTATGTTGTATAACACTTGGTACAACAAATGCTTGGCACTTTCATAGCCCATAATGTATGGTATAACCGACACCTGAGCTATGAAAGGAACTTGATTTGTTGTTAACATAAGTTATAATCATGAATGCTTGACGAGATTTACAAGTATTAGCATTAATTGAATAAGATGACTAATGTAATCATGTTAACAATATATAATCTGATTGGAACCTCCTTTGTGTGTGGTTTCCAATTCAATAATAAGAGTTTATACTATACTTGTTTGATATACCATTAGTGGAACCTCTAACCTTGACATTTGTTATTATCATTGTTTAATCGTTACATTAATATTCCATCTCAAAGTTCTCATCATCTTCTTCTTCTTCTCTTTCTTTATTATTATTATTATTACTACTACTACTACTACTACTACTACTACTACTACTACTACTACTACTACTACTACTACTACTACTACTACTACTACTACTACTACTACTACTACTACTACTACTACTACTACTACTACTACTACTACTACTACTACTACTACTACTACTACTACTACTACTACTACTACTACTACTACTA
>NW_011500659.1:54824-70560 GCF_000495115.2 Populus euphratica | reverse complement strand
AAATATTTCAAAGATTCATTCCCAACAATGAAGTAAGTAGTGTTATTAAATTTTGTCATTCTGAAGTATATGGGAGTTATTTTCTGTCATAAAAGACAGCTATAAAAATCTTTTAAAATGGATTTTATTGGCCCACCATGTTTAAGGACACGCATGGATTCTGCAAAACTTGTGAAAATTGTCAAACAATTGATACTGGTCAAAATGTTTTGTTTTATAATTCTCAACTCTATGCATTCCCTAGAGAGCTAAGATCAAGATGGAGCAATCCTTATGGGACCTGTGATATTGAGAATTCAATGAATGACAATGTTTTTAAGGAAAATGGACATCGTTTGAAAGCTTACTTTGATAATTTTCTTAGTGAAAATGAATCAACTGGTGTGAATGATCTTGTAGATAAAGGTTGATTATTTTGTTTTCTTACATTGTTTTTGTGTTTCTTTTTGAGTGAGTTTTGCTAGTTTCTCTCACCCCGGTCAAATGGCGGACAACGGTACTCCGTGACTTAAGTCAGTTCTTTCAGTTTCCCATAATAACTGATATCTGTGTATATATTTGTGTAATTCTTTGAATCTCTCTTCCAATTAACATTTGAAAATGGACACTAATCTTGAAAAATTGAAAAAGTATTTTCCCGCTCAACCTCAGAATGTGATTACAAAAATTTACCGTGCTAGATGTGCAAGATTGAGGCTGTTAATGAATCATGAAATTCCTGAAGATATTCGCTGGTTGATTGAAGCAAAGGTTCGATTATCAGGTGAGTCCTCAAATTCCTTCATTTCATACATGCCTGGAACAGGTAAAAGCATTTTTACAAAGAAACGTCATGCAACAGGACTGAAAGTCTGTCATCGATGTGCCAAATGGACTTGTAATGCACAATGTCGTTCTTTAGGAATGGTATCTATAAACCGTGAAGATAAAATACAATTCATTAAGGATGGCCTGAGTAAGGAGTCTTCAGATAATCTTTTATTAACTCTTGAGACGCATCCTAGTGGAGATTTGCATCGTGCAATTCATGATTTATGGCACCACTTTCATAAAGAACATGATCGACTTAGTCTTGGAAATCTAACTAAAAAAGACCTTGTTTGCTAGTTTTTAAGAAAACTGGATGGGAAGCATATCCCCGACCCATAGAGGGCGTTTAAGTCGTTTTTGGATGTAAAGCCAAGGGAAGATATGAGCCACAATCATAACTACCTATACATAGACATGCTTTTTCAAAAATAAATAAATATATAAAGAGAGAGAGAGTGTGTGAGACTCCAGCTGGCCTACATATAGGTGGTATGATTGCCCTTTTAATTTCTCATCTATAAAATCCTCTCTTCCTTCCTTTCATTTCCACTCAACCCATACATTTATCAAATATAGAAGTGTGTAGAAATGGAAAGTTCCTCAAGTCATCACATAAGAAGTATTTGTGTTTTCGGTGGATCTAGTCCTGGAAAAGAAAAGGAGTTTTTAGAATCAGCAAATCATCTTGGTCAAGTGCTAGCTGAGAGAAAGATTCATTTAGTGTATGGGGGAGGCAATCTTGGGTTGATGGAAGGTGTGTCAATAGCTCCATTTTAGGAGGTAGTCAAGTTTTGGGGGTCGTCCCCGAAGCTTTAGCACAAGGAGACATCATTGGAAAAACAATTGGAGAGGAACTTCAGGTCTCCACAATATCGGCTCGAATGAATGCAATGTTTAACCATGTTGATGCCTTCATTGCTTTACCAGGTGGTCTAGGCACATTAGAAGAGATCTTTCATATTTCCTCTTGGGCCCAACTATACATTCACCATAAACCCATAGGTTTGTTAAATGTTAATGGTTATTATGATAAGTTGTTGTCTTTTCTTGATCATGCTGTGGAACAGGAATTTCTAACATCTTCTGTATGACAAATCATAATCTCTGCTGCTACTGCTGAACAATTGATTGACCAACTACAATATTTCATTCCTGTAATTGATCCTTCCATGAGTCGTATAAATTGGTTAACTAAGGAAAGCCGTAAAAAGCTTAGATTGGATTTGAGCCTTCATTTGTGAACCTTTGTGTCTTTTGGTTTTATTATTGTGTTTTGTTGTTTCTTATATTTGTTTCAGTATGTTCCAGGTTTATCAATGTTCGTTATTTCAGGTGATATCTTCTATACTCTATCTTTCTACCTTTAAACATTGAGGACAATGTCTCGTTTTAGTTGGGGGGTAGGGTAGTAGCTAAAAAAAAAAAACTAACTGTGTTTTCTATTTCATAAAGCATGTGCAAAATTGTTGTTACTATGATGACAGAGTAAGGATAACTTTTTATGACTCTTGAGACGCATTTTAGTAATTATTCGTAACAAGGTCTATCATAATACTTCTTGAAATATTCAGATTTACAAACTCTTGCATTACTATCACTTAATTCTGCGCATATACTTATTTAACATATATTCTTAAACCTTAATTTACACACACACACACTTTAACATATGATTGTGGGTTGCATATTGGATTATTACATTATTTATGTTCTTTTGTTAAAGGTAACAACTAAGAAAAAAGGGATAGTATATAATAAAAAGAAAAAAAAAAGACAAAAAAAAAGAAAAAAAATGATAATAATAAAAATGTAGATAAGTTTGGTTTCGTAGCCTCCCTAACCTAAGCAATTAAGCCCGAAGGGGTGTTTTAACACCTAATACCCTAAAGTCAACTAACTTGGGAGCTATTGGCCCAACGCTTGTTACATGGATTGAGGAGAAAAACTTAAGGGAATCAAACATTGCATTATCTACATATCAGTATCTACGACCCGAGTTACTAAGTTCGTAGGGGTGTCTTAACACCTAATGCCCTAAGACCAATGATTAGTACTTAAAAGTGCATTCTCATTAAGGATTTATGTCATCATATTGCACCTAAAGTATCATTAAATTCCCTAACAAAAGCATGTTTTATATTAGCAAGTCTAAAAATATAATATACCTTTAATTCATGGTAAATGTTCATCCTAAATGCAGGTCTATCACATAAATAAAAGGATTGATTGATGAGTTTAAGGATTGAAATTGAAAGGATAAAAAGAAGGCCAAACTTAGCAAAGTGTTGCTGGTGCATTCCAAACTCGAACACCGTTCAGTAATTTGATCATATCTGGAGCTGTAGATATCCGATTTAGGTCCATTTTATATCGATGGAAAGGTAAGACATAGACCTACAACTTTCATATGAAGTCAAAGACTCAGTTCTACCATTTTCAAGCCCAAATCTTAGCAACAACAAAGATGTCGGAAGCTGTCCTGCAGCTCAAGCACTATTCGGTTTTTGGCTCATATCTTGAGTTCTAGAAGTCCAAATGAGCTCTGGTTTTTTTTTTTATGGAAAGCTGAGACAATTGCCCACAGCTTCCACAATTCAGTTGGCTATAATTCTGATGTGAGCAATGACGTTTTGGCCAGCCAACAATATCAAAAATCAGCCCACAATATCAAAAAAACAGCAGCCATTAATGTCAAAAACCAGCCACCAAATCAATGGATGCCCACCAATTCTTCAATCAATCAATAGTTCTGAAACTTAGCCTATAAAAGGAGACATTGTCCATGTATTTAGTCATATTAATTTTCAGATCAAAGTTATCTTCTTGCTTTCTCTCTACATCTTTGTAATGTTCAAGTTTTCTTTTATGCTATAGTAATCTCTTGTTTATGCTCTTTCATTTCCTTTCCTATACTTAGTTAGCTTATATTATGTTTATGTTCTTATATTGTTTATTTGTGTTTTTCTCCTTCTTAATGTTTAGCTAAGTTAATTATGTCAAGGTGAAAAGGTTTCTCTAATGGTGTTAGAATAGGTATAATATAAACTCAACATGAGCTTTAAATGTTTATATCCAAGAAAGATTGTTATTAACATGTTTTATCTTTTTATTTTACTAATTCTTAATACCTTGCTTATTAAATGTTTAATTTAGATTTGTGTTGTATAATATTTGGTACATCAAATGCTTGATCTTTCATAGTTTTCGGCCGAAATCGTTATTATGATAGAAACTTGATTTGTTGTTAACATAAACTAGCAACATGAATGCTTGATGATATTTATAAGTATGGTACTACTTATATAAGATAATTAATATGATCATGTTAGTAATTTATAATGAGCTAATAACGAGAAATCATCCGATTAGAACTTCCTTTGTGTGTGGTTTCTAGTTGAGTAATAAAAAGAGTTTATATTATATTTATTTGAAATACCATTAGTGAATCCTATAACCTTGACATATGTTTTGTTATTGTTTAATCCTTACATCAATATCACATCCCAAAACTTTCTTCAACTCTTTTTCTGTTATTATTCTCTTCAACTCTTTTTCCTTATTTGTAATTTATATAATTCACCTCCCTGTGGTTCGACCTCGGTCTTGCCGGGTTATTTTACTTTGACACTCCTGCACTTGGGATAAGACATCAACTCTTTGATCGTGTCAACCAACTGGTCTGGGAGTCATTAGCCAAAAGCTCGTTACATGGGTTAAAGATGCATGGTATTTTAAATTATATGTATATATATTAAAAAAAAAAGACAAAAATAATAATCTCAACCCAAGGAAGTTAACCTTAAACATTAGAACAAAAATTTTGTTTTCTTCCAAGAAAAGCCCTGTAATTATGTGTTGATACATTGAGCACAAAAGAAAGGTTTATGAATATCTTGTTAAGAGGTATTGAGCAGGTACATAAATTTAATGAGAGTTTGTTTATCTGGATAAATTAATGGAAGTTAAATTATGACTACCTTGCTTTGTGGAATTTGTAAAGTATTTTTCTATTTTAATGTTTGATTACTAGGGACTAGTAATAAGCTAGTTGGGGGGGTGTGATTGATACTTAAAAGTGTATTTTTATCAAGGTTTTATATCATCATTTTGCACTTGAACTATCAATAACTCTTTAACTAAAGCATGTTTTATAATAATAATATAAGATACCTTTAATTTATGGTAAATATTCATTTTAAATGCAGGCCTATCACATAAATAAAAGGATTGATTGATTAATTTAAGAACTGAAATTAAAAGGACAAAGAGATGACCAAACTTAGAAAAGAAATGTCGATGCAGTCCAAACTGGAACACTGTTTAGTAATTGGATCATATCTAGAGCTGTAGATCTCATATTTAGGTCTACTTTTATGGATGGAAAGGTAAGACATAGGCCTACAACTTTCATATGGAGCTCAAATCTAAAAAGGTTATTTTTAAGTCCAAATTATAGCAACAACAAAGAAGCCTGAATCTGTCCTCCAGCTCGTGCACTGTTCAGTATTTTGGCCATATCTGGAGTTCTAGAAGTCAAAATGAGCTGAATGTTTTACACAAGAAATCTAAGACAATTGCCTACTACTTTCATGTTTTCGAGTGGCTCCAATTTTGATGTTATCAATGAAGTTTTGGGCAGACAAGAGAAGATAAGGATTGTCACCAAGTCAAGAGTTGGCCACCCACTCATCAATTAGTCATCACATCAATAGTTCCTAATTTTGGCCTATAAAAGGAGGCATTTGCCATGCATTTAGGCATCTTGGTTTCCAGATCAAGATCATGCTCTTAATTTCTCTCTTTGTATTTTTTGTAATGTTTATGCTTTTCTTTCATTAATATCAAGTTTATGCCTTTCATTTCCTTTCCTTTACTTAGTTAACTTTTATCTTATTTATATTTTTATTTTATTTATTTATTTTTCTTTCTTTCATTATGTCTAGCTAAGTTTATTATGCAAGGTGAAAAGGTTACACTAATGGTGTAAGAATAATTTTAGTGTAAACTTAATATGGACTTTAATGTTTGATATTAACATGTTTTGTATTTGTTATCTTGTTCACTCTTTAATACTTTGCTTGTTAAATGACTAATCTTGATTTATGTTGTATAACACTTGGTACAACAAATGCTTGGCACTTTCATAGCCCATACTGTATGTTATAACCGATACCTGAGCTATGAAAGGAACTTGATTTGTTGTTAACATAAGTTATAATCATGAATGTTTGATGATATTTACAAGTATTAGCATTAATTGAATAAGATGACTAATGTAATCATGTTAACAATCTATAATATGATTGAAGCCTCCTTTGTGTGTGGTTTCCAATTGAATAATAAGAGTTTATACTATACTTGTTTGACATACCATTAGTGGAACCTCTAACCTCTAACCTTGACATTTGTTATTATCATTGTTTAATCCTTACATTAATATTTCATCTCAAAGTTCTTATCGTCTTCTTCTTCTTCTCCTTCTTTTTCTTTATTATTATTATTATTATTATTGTTATTACTATTATTATTATTATTATTATTATTGTTATTGTTATTGTTGTTGTTGTTGTTGTTGTTGTTGTTGTTGTTGTTGTTATTATTATTGTTGTATTATTGTTATTTATAATTTGTACAATTAACCTCCTTATGGTTCGACCCCGGTCTTGTTGGGTTATTTATTACTTCGACACTCTTGCACTTGGGAGAAAACAACAATCTTTTAGTCGTGTCACCTACCTCACTATCCATATCTCTAGCACAAAATGAACATAATAATGCTACTTTGAATACACAAGTTGTTTTTACTAGGGATGAAGAACTTCAGCAAATCCTAGTGTATGAGTTCGACGCTAGATTCAAACTATATTTGGATCATCAAAGAGACATCACAATAGCTTAATTTTTATCTTTGAGAGTATTATCAGAGTCCCCTTGACCTATACTCGACGAGGTCGAGTTCTTCCAATCCTGAGAGAATTGATGGGGACACTGAACCTGAAATATTATTTATGCATGTGTATGATCACAAACGATGGAGGATAGCCCAAATAATTAAGTAATTGGGCTTTAACTTATATTTTTGAGTTTAATTTATATGAACTTTTAGTTGAGGTTTATTAATTTAGTTTTTTTTTTTTGGTTTGATTTAATTATTGTTGAGTATTTTATTTAGTGGGCCATAAGCCCAATTGCTTGTTCTAGTTAGAGTTTTAGTAATTATATCCTAACTTTTTAAATGTTAAAAAGTTTTAATGATTAATGAAAATATGCAGACTTTGCATATCTCCAATATCTTTTCTTTTCTTCTATAGCTTTCTTCTTTCTTTAAAGCTTCTTTATTTTCTTGCTTTAATTATTATTATTATTTATTATCCCGTATCATAACCTTATGTTGCAGCTAGAATTAAAATCTTTTTGAACTTCAGTCCATGAAAAAATATTTAGTATTATTATTAAATTTATCTAATAGATAAGTTTGAAAGTTTTTAATTTGATTTCTTACCTAACTTGATTTTAAATTAAATTATATAAAAGTTTTCACGACCTAATGCAATTTATTTGAGGGTCTAAAACAACCCAAATAATCAATTAAAAATAACTTTTTTAAAAAAATCATCTTGGCTTTTCTATTTAGAAAATACGGTATATTCAACGACCTGGTTTTCTCGAATTAACCATGAAATTCATGATCTAGGTGATGAACTCCAATAAGTCTAACAACTTTATTTTTTTTAAAATTAATTTTTAATTAGTTATATAATAATAATAATAATAGATAATTATAAAATTAAGTAATGTTTAGATATATATTTCAAACTACAATAACTTTATAGAAAATAAATTGAGTAATTTATGACCATAAATGTCACACCTATGCGTCGTCGTGGTGAAAACATCTACTCTTAAATCCTAGGTGTTGGTATTATGAGAAAAATCAGGAAAATAGGGAGACAAAGAATTCTTGTCTTTTATATGTGGAAAAATAGAATGGAGTTGTTACTTAGTATTTTGGTTACTAGGAACCATAATTAGTCTTAGAGATTATGTACGAGGATTGATTATGTAAAGGAAAGGTATTAACATCTCATATATGCCCTACTTAAGGTAAGCTATTATTTGATAAAATCTAAGGTTTTGTCGTGTTTTTTAGTTGTTGGCTTATCTATGGTTTAAGAAAAGTCTTTCTCGACAAGGAGATCCTTATCTAATTGGGTAAAACCCAACCATTCTAACATCAATAAAAATAATTTAATATCTAGAATACATCTTACGTATAAGATCACACCCCAAATAATAAAAGAAAACAAAATAATTTTTTTTTTAGTTTTTCAAATATTGACTTAGTTCTTGTGACTTTAATAAACTGGTTATTAAAGCCAAAATGCATGCTAATATATATTTTTTTGAAATTTTCTTTATTGTATGAAAATGGATTATGACTTTTTCTGAATGACTTGGTCGTATGCATGAAAAAAAGAATATTTTTTTATTTTTATAAAAATTTGATATTTTAATACCAGATTTGTATTTTCACTAAAAATACAAAATATTAATCAAAATATAGTCAAATTTTTAAAAAATCATAAATTTCAAATAAAAATTTTTAAATACTTTTTATTTTATTTTTAGACTTAACCTAAGCCGGCCTATGTAACTCAGCTGGACCCAGCCACTCTCATGCATGATTATTGATCCATGCTGGTGACCCAAAGAATCCATTCACAAGCTAAAGTTTTACACGTACATGGAACAGTGTAAATATAATTACATTACTTTCGCACTGTTCATGCTCGTTTTTGCTATATGCGAAAATGAGCCCGTGTTTAAAGTGTAGATTGATTCTTTTAGTTTTCTTGCATTTTCTCTCTATTTTTGTTTTCTTAGACTAACATGCATCAATTCTTGTAAAGACAGAGAGAGGAAATGAGCATACCTGGTTCTGAAGAAAGTGAAGCCAATGGTGGTGTTGGCTTACTTTGTTATTTCCCTCGTTCTGGAAAAGAAAGAGCAGATGGTGGCTCAACTCCTCTGTTGGTGTCGCGTTCTCTCACGGTCCCTCGGCTCCTCTATTAGTTTCGCCTCCTCTCTGTTTTCTCTCTTATTCTGCTCACTCCCTCTGCCTCTCTCTTCTTTACACTCTCTTCTATCTGGTTTTTTTTTCCTGCCGTCTCGTTGCTTTCTTCTCTGTTTTTCTTCTTCTTCTTTCTGCCCTTTTTTTCTGTGTTCCGTTCGTGTGTCAAAACCTCTCCCCTCAGCTCATGTTTTTTTCTTTTTTCCCTCCTTATTTTCTTCCCCTCTTCTTTGTTTTGTCTCTCCACCTCTTCCCCCTGTTCAGTCTTCTTCTCCTGCTTTTATAGGCCAGAGATGGGCTTGTGCTGGTAACGGCAGGCTTGTAATCTGCATATAGAGGGATCAAAACCTTAAAGCATGCTCCATAACGGACGCCATGCTACAGAAAATGCCTCAGCCTTAATGCTGTAAACGGCTACATGGAAGAGACAATGAATAGTGTTCAAGAAACGACGCTGTTTCAAAATTCGATACTTATGATCTGGTCATTGGTTTTTTTTATAATTTTGTAATGAACCTTCCTGAAAAATTATAATTGGATGGTTGATTTTATTATCTTTTCCGGTTTATTTTTTAATTTCAGATTATTTTAATTAAATTTTTAATTGATTATCAAACTTCAATAATTATATAATTAAACTTTTTATTTGACCAAACCAACTCTTTAAAATTATAATTGGAACCGAAAACTTTAATTTCTTTTAATAAAAATCTAAATTGACTTAAAAATTAATTTTTTTTAAATCAAACCCTTCATAAATTCAATTAAACCTTGGATAAAATTTAATTGAATTCATAAACATCTGATTTTGAACTTTTCTTTCTCAAATTGAATTTTTCTTATTAATAGGACTCTTGTTAGTTAAAAATATACCATCAAATTTCAATCTTTAGTATTTTTTAGCCTTTTCAATTAGTATTGATCTTCTTTTGCATTCCAGCATTCTTTTCTAGCTTCTATTATTTTTTAATTTTTTTCCGAATATTTTTTGATATGATTTTTTGATATTTTTTATTTTTTGTGTGGGAATCTAAAAATAAGTAACAATAATAAATATAAAATTAAAAAAAAATCACTAAAGCACAAAATGTTAAAGCCAAATACAAACTTTATAACAAAAACAAGTTTCATCAATGACCACTTTTATCAAATTAGGAAAGTCATCGATCAACTAATAAAGGATGAGTTTGGAATCTTTTATCTAAAGCAATGATATATAACATCGTTCTTCTTCGTAATAAACAAATAAATAATAAAATCTTTTGAAAGTGTAGTATTTGTTTCAAAAAATCAATCCCCGGCCGTGGCCCGCGGGAGGGGATGGATTCGACATGAGATGACATTAAGAAGGCAATATCGGCCTATCGCCCATCAAACCCAATATGATAGCCCGTGGCAATCAAGTCCATTTCACGGATTCTCCGGATTTGAAGTTCTTATAAAGCACTGGACAATTCAACTTAATTTCATCAATCATCATTTAAATATAATTTCATCAATCATCATAAATAAAGTTGATAATTTTTTTTTGGTTCTTTGTTGTTTTAACAAT
This sequence comes from Populus euphratica, assembly GCF_000495115.2. Classification (NCBI taxonomy): domain Eukaryota; kingdom Viridiplantae; phylum Streptophyta; class Magnoliopsida; order Malpighiales; family Salicaceae; genus Populus; species Populus euphratica. The sequence goes on along the minus strand of NW_011500659.1, from coordinate 60,127 downwards.
TTCCAAATTTGATTAGTCTAATTGCAAAACAAAATGATATTATATTAAATGTCAACCTATTAAATTTATAATTCAACTCATAACATGATTATAATACGCTAACATAGTATGCCCATCCATCTTTCATTTCCCTTCCCATCTTTTTTTTTTCCTGGTTGAGCTATGATTGGGATGGAATGGGATAAAATTTAGGATAAAATTAAACAGTCATCTAAGAATCTAAGAATTGGGATAAATGTTTTTTTTTTAAATAAAGAATATGTGTGTGTGTTTGCATTTTATTTTATTTTGTGTTAAATAAATGATTAAAGAAAAGAAAAATGATAAAAGATAAAAGTTTGTAAAATTTCTTAAGGATTTGACTAATATTTCAATAACCCTAAGTTTTCTTCTTCTTTTTTATTTTTATAAAAATTCATAGTCAATATTTGATGTAAATATTGGATTTACAAGTATGATGGTATTTAAATATCAAAAATTAATTAAAAAATTCTTAAATTTTTTTTAATATTTATCAATGTTAATTGAGAGTATTTTTCACCACAATATATGAGTTGTGAGAAATATTTTTGCCTTTTAGGATAGGCAAACCCTGTCATGAAACCTACATAGATTCTTCCTATAAGGATTTATCTAAGCATATAAATTCATAATAAATTTAAAATACCATAATTATTCATGAATGTAAATTTTTGTTCTAGGGTATATATGGATCATCAGCTAGGAACATATCAACACCCTTAAACAACATCTTAACTACACAATATAGTTTACCTCAGATAAGATGTCCTAGAGGTGCTAATATATATCCTAGTCACAACCAATCCCTTACATTGAGAATCTCTCTGTACTATACATGCATGTGCGACAATCATCATCTTCTAATTGTGTAAACATTCCTCTCTTCATTATCCATCTGTTGTGCATTATACTAATTAAAATTTGCTTGCATTTTTGTAGTTTTTTTTTATCTCCTTCTCAACATTCCCCTAAAGTTTCAAAAGCATTTGATGATGAATATTTGGAGGACATTTGCAGTATTGTTTCACTTATCTTTTAGTTTGAGTTAAGTATTGGTTGAGTCGATTAATCCCTCCACTTGTAAACGCTTCACCATAATATAAACATACTAATTTTAAATTTTCACATCCCATATATAATTCATGAGCTTCTCTATAATGACCCCAAGTTATATTTACTTTTCCTCATAAACTATTTGATACAAGAATTGAAAGTTGAGATAACTAGGCCATTCAAGATTAGTACCTAGAGTACTTACTGAGAAAACATTTTACATAATTGCAATATGATCAATAAGAAGACATTAAAATATATTGTATTATACTATATTATACTAGACATGAAATAAACGCATACACACACCATTTTTTTTTTTTTTACAATCAAACCACTTTTTTCCAAGTAATATAAGACAACATACACAATATCATTTAATTAACAAACTCATCTAATATACCACATTATAAATTAGATGTAAAATATTGGTATAATATATGTTGTTTTTGTTGGTGGGAGAAACCACTGGTGGTGGCTTTAGAACACTTAGAGGGGATAAAACACATGGTTTTATTACAAATAAAAGCTTACAAAATCAAAACATACAATCTTAATACACATCTTCTCTTTCTCTCTACTCTTTCTCACACTTAATAACACAAACTTAATAGATTATTTATACATAAATTGAGAGGCAACAAGTGGTGGTGGTTGACAGTAGATGGCTACAGGTGGTGGTGGTTAATAGTAGGTGGCAACTGGTGGTGGTGTTTGATAGTAGGTGGCTGCAGGTGGTAGTAAGTGGTTGATTGAGTTTACCACAACAAATCTCCCCTTTAAACTCAATCGAGGGATGTCATACTAAACATGAACTTTAGTTTGATAAATATTTCTCCCTTCAATGGCTTTGTAAATATATTTACAACTTGATCATTTGTTTTGCAAGATATCAGTTCAACTTTTTTGTTCTTCATATGCTCTCGAATAAAATGATGATGTGCATTGATGTGTTTACTTCTTTCATGATACACTAGATTCTTGGCTAATGCAATCGCTGATTGATTATCAATATAAATTTTTGTAGGACTTTCTTGAGGAAATCCCAAAAACTTCAACAGATTCCTTAATCATATTAGATGGCATACAACTGAGTTGGCAACAACATATTCAGTTTCACAGCTTGATAACGTTACTATCGATTGCTTTTTGGATGACCATCTGAAAGATATATCTCCCATGAAAAAGACAAATCCAGTTGTGCTTTTCCTTTCATCCAGATCTCTACTCTAATCACTATCCAAGTAGCCAAAAAGATTGAAGTTTTCACTTGAGGTATAAAATATACCTTCATTTATTGTTCCTTTGATGTAGCAAAGAATTCTCTTAGCTGCATTCAAGTGAGACTGGTCTGATGTCTTCATATATCTGTTGATGAGTCCAACTCCGTAGAGTATATCCAATTTAGTATATGTCAATTACCTTAAGCTTCCTACTAAGCTTTTGAAGTAAGTTGGATCAACATTTCCAATTTTACTCTTTCTCAATTCTACTCCATTCTCAACTGGAGTTGATACCAGATTGCAGCTTTCCATCTTGAACCTTTCAAGAATATTTTTGGCACAACCGCTTTGGGATACAAAAATCCTTTCTTCTTTCTACGTTACTTCTAAGCTAAGAAAATATGTTATTAGACCAATGTCTATTATCTCAAATTCTTGTATCATGCTTTTCTTAAAGTCTTCAAACATGGTAGGATTGTTGTCGGTGAATATCAAGTCATCAATATATAGGCACGTAAATAATATGCTGCCATCTGCTTCTTTCTTCACATATATTGTGTGTTCATATGGATATTTTTCAAATTCATTACCTTGAAAATACCTGTCAATTCTGGTATTCCAAACATGCGGAGCTTGCTTCAAACTGTAGAGGGCTTTCTTCAACTTGTATACTTTTCCTACATTTCCAACTTCAGTGTATCTAAGTGGTTGTTCAATATAGATCTCTTCTTCTAGAAAACCATTCAGAAATGCTGACTTTATATTGAGTTGATAGATCTTCCATCTATGTTGTGCAGCTAGTGAGATCATCAGTCTGATTATCTTTAATCGGGCTACTAGAGAAAATACTTCTTTATAGACAATATCTTCTCTCTGTTTGTAGCCTTTTGCCATTAATCTTGCTTTGTATCTTTGTACTTTGCCTTTTGCATTCTTCTTCGTCTTATAGACCCATTTGACACCAATTACTTTCTTATTTTCTGGTAGATTAGTCAACTTCCTGGTGTCATTCTTTTCAATAGCATGTATTTCTTCATCCATTACATCTATCCAGTTCTCTTCCGTGATAACTTCATTGAAGCTAAGTGGGTCTCTATCTGCGAAGAGATAAAATAAAGTTGTATCTTTCATGACTTGAGTGGCATCGTACAACTCTTCTAAATTTCTCATCCTTCATGGTCTTTCTGATAAGGATGCTGATGTTGGTGTTGATGATGATTCTAGTGTGTTTCTCCTGTTGAATACAGGGAATCTATGTGTCGGACTTTGTGGCTTATCTACTAGACCTTTTGCAAGTACTGTTGGTACTTCCACTTCGTCTTCAAAGATCAAACCAATATTGCTCCATTTTACTTCTTCTTGATCATCATTTTACTACCAAGATTTATCTTCTTCAAAGATAACATCTCTACTCATGATCACCTTCTTTGTGATGGGATTATACAGCATGTATCCCATCTTTCTATCACCATATTTGACAAAGATGCATTTCTCATTTTTATCATTGAGTTTGGTCCTTCTTGCATCTGGAATCTTTGCATATGCCACATAACCAAAGACTTAAAGATGAGTAATACTTAGTTTGTGACCACTCCATGCTTCTTCAAGAGTGACATCTTGCAAACTTCTGGTTGGACAACGATTCAGTAAATACACTGCACATGATATAACTTTAGCCCAGTATTATTTGGGCAACCTTTTTGCTTTAAATAGACTTCTTGCCATGTCAAGAATCATTTGATTCTTTCTCTTAGCTACATTGTTCAACTGTGGTGTATAAGTTGGTGTTGTCTAATGTCTGATGCCTTGTTGTGTATAAAAGGCTTCAAAGTCATTTGCTGTATATTTTTCACTTTGATCAGATCTCACGGTTCTGATCTTATAACCACTTTGCTTCTTAACAATTGCTTTAAATTTTTTAAAACAATTGAATACTTTTGACTTTCTCTTTAGAAAGTATACCCATGTCTTTTTGCTAAAATCATCAATGAAAATAAGGAAGTAACTATTTTGTCCAGTTGACATAAGCTTTATGGGACTACACATATCTGTGTGCACCAACTCTAGTGGCTTATTTGCTTTGCAGTTGACTTCTTTAGTAAAAATGAATCTGTAATGTTTATTGAGGACACAACTCTCACAAACTTCATCTGGATGATCAATGTGGTGCATACCTTTGACCATCCTTTTGCTTACAAGCATTTTGAGACTTGTGAAATTCAGATGTCTAAGCCTTAGGTGCTAAAGTCATTCTTCATTATTGGTGATGATACTCATATACTTTGCGGCAGCATATTGGATGTTTATAGGAAACATTCTATTTTTGGACATCTTTACATGGGCAATTAATCTTCCATTGTAATCTTTAATTATTAGATTATAGTTCTTCATAATAAGAGTGTAACATATCTCCAGAAGTTGGCCTATACCCAACAAGTTATGCTTAATAGCTAGAACATAATAAACATCTGCAATGTATTTATGATCGCCATTCTTTAAACGGATTGAGATGTTGTCTCTTCCTTTCACTGGAATTTTGAAGGTGTCTCAAAAAATAACTTGGCCTTTTACAGTTTCATCTAGATCTTTAAATAGATCTCATTGACCTCTTATATGATTGCTAGCTATAGAATCCAAATACCATATATTCTCCTGATTCTCACCTAGTCCTTGTTGGACTAATAATGCAGCTGGTCCTCTGATGATGGCATCCTCCTATGCATAGTTGGCTTGTTCACATACTGATTAGTACTTAAAAGTGTATTTTTATCATGATTTTATATCATCATTTTGCATTTAAAGTATCAATAGCTCCTCAACTAAATCATGTTTTATAATAATATATCTAATAATATAAGATGCCTTTAATTTGTGGTAAATGTTCATTTTAAATGCAGGCCTATCACATAAATGAAAGGATTGATTGATGACTTTAAGAACTTAAATTGCAAGGATAAAGAGATGGCCAAAATTAGAAAAGAGATGTCGGTGCAATCCAAACCGAAA
>NW_011500659.1:40891-54001 GCF_000495115.2 Populus euphratica | reverse complement strand
TTCTTCTTCTTCTTTTTCTTTATTATTATTATTATTACTATTATTATTATTGTTATTGTTGGTATTGTTATTGTTATTGTTGTTGTTTATAATTTTTGTTATTATTGCTATTGTTGTTGTTTATAATTGTTATTTATAATTTGTACAATTAACCTCCCTGTGGTTCGACGCCGGTCTTGCCGGGTTATTTATTACTTTGACACTCCTGCACTTGGGAGAAGACATCAATCTTTTCGTCGTGTCACGTACCTCTAATGGAGCTTTCCCTCGACATTCAGTGCTATAGTGCCTAAATTGATTGCAACTATAACATTGGATATTTCTCTTGTCATGGTTATTGTAACCGCCTCCTCTTCCTCTAGGAGTAAATGTTTGTTGTCCCCAACCTCCTCTAGTGGTGTTTCTACCTCCTCTTTCTTTGAATCCTGTATTCCAAGATCCTCTTCCTTGAAATTACTGAAATCCTCCTCGTCCTTGTTGACTCCTTCCTTAAGTGGTATATCCACTTGCTGAAATCTCTCTACCCTCATTGAGAGACAACTTTGATTGTAAGGCATGCTCAATTATCTTATCTCCATTTCTTTTCACAATCTTTTGCTCATAAGCTTGCAAAGAACTTATAAGCTCATCCACCATCAACTTGTCAACTTCCTTGGATTCTTCAATAACAACAATAACAAGATTAAATTTTGGATCTAAGGATCTCAAAATTTTCTTAGTAATTCGAGCATCTAAGAGGACTTCTCCATTTCTTCTCATTTAATTGACTATCACCATAATTCTTGTGTGATAATCAGAAATAGATTCTAATGACTTTATTTGCATCGATTCAAATTCACCTCGCAAAGATTGAAGACTAATCTTCTTAATTTGTTAGCACCTTTGTATTTTTGTTGGAGACCCTCCCATATTTCTTTTGAAGTTTTTGCAGAAGTAATGATCTCAAAGTGGCTTCATCAAAACCTTAATAAATGATGGTCTTTTCTTTTTTTATGTTTCTTTCTATTGGCTATCAAGAGTTGTTTCTATGCCTCTTATAATAAATCTTCTACATCTTTGGATTTTGGTTCATCATAGCCATATTCAACAATCTCTGTACACTCTTATGAACTAAGAAATGCCTTCAATTTGATACACCAATTATCATAGTTGTCTTTGGTTAGCTTCGAGATGAGTGTCTGTGCATTTTTTGTAGTTATTTTGCTCTTTGAATGACTATATCACCTTTTGGGAGTCGAATTTAGAGAAATGGACACTGTAGATAGATCCAAAATGCTCAAAACAGTAGGAAACCGATCTAACTTGGTTGAAAATAGGTCAGAAATGGGCTGAACCGGTCAAGAAACTAATTCTGGATGTCGGGCAGTTCGCTGGGGCTGAACAAAGAATATTATAGGGAATATTCTATACGGCTCGACTTGGCAGCTTGTAAGGCTTGGCTTATATGGCTCGGTTTGATGGTGGCATGTATAGCACGACTCGGCTCGGCTCAATATATGGCACGTGTGTGGTTCATTCGTCGTCTACCTTGGGGCGTGTGGGCTATAGTGACCAAAGATTTAGGCGGCACGTGTGGGCTACTACGGGCTCCGATGAAGCTGATTTTTACACCAGTGAGTTCGTATGGACGAATAATACAAGATGAAATGATCAAAAACGGTTTTTGACAACTTTGAAAAATCAAATATATCCCAAGAACACTTCTAATTTCTAATGAACAGGGCTCTGATATTAATTGTTAGTAGGAGAAACCACTGGTGGTGGTTTTAGAACATTCAAAGGGGATAAAACACACGATTTTATTACAAACAAAAACTTACAAAATCAAAACACAATCTTAATACACAGGGTGTGTATTAACACAAACTTAATAAATTAACATATAATAACACAAACTTAACAGTTTATTTATATATAAATTAAGAGGTAACAGGTGGTGGTGTTTGATAGTAAATGGTTGCAGGTGGTGGCTAATAGTAGGTGACAATTGATGGTGGTGGTTGATAAGTAATAATAGGTGATTGATTGAGTTTACCACAACAGTTTTTTCAATCATGGAGTAATGATACTATAGAAAAGAGAAGGCTTATTAATAAGATTATCCTTACAATATAAAGAAATTGAAATGGATGACTAAATTTCTCCGCCTAAATGTAGTTACATATCAGAACGGTGGGATAAAATGGATAATCCAATATTATACACAATTGACTTCATAAGCCAATAACATTGTTTGAACCAATGATTCAATAACTTGACTAAGTTACAGTCCTAGTCGGTTTTAATGACATTGGTCTGGACTCAGGAGAGTGGAGGAGTTGCAGCTGGTTTTGACAGCAGAACTACCAAGAATGAAAACCATTGCATATCTCCTGTTTGTTCTATTACACTGGTATTGCCACAAATGCTGAACAAACTGGTAATGCCACAAAGAGCCTGAAATGGATACTATCAAGGCATGGTAAACTGAAAACAAAAGTTTTGCAATGCCAAAATCCCTAATAATCCAACCTTTCCTTTTCTTTTTTGCTATTTTTCTTCCAATATATCATTCAACTAATTATTAACAATTTTACTACACAACATATAGTAGAAGAATATGAACGTTTTTGGTTCCTTACTTTAAACTTTGTTGATGCATAGGAAAATGGACCTAGTTGGATAGCCATGTCAAAATGATGTACATGAATTTAACACGGTCACTTGTCACCGCATAATCTTAAGCATCCTTGAAATAGGTGATAGACTTAATGGTGAGCTACTTAGAGTTGTTTTCAACCAAGAGGAAGAAAAGGAACCCATAAAATGAAAGAATAAATTACCTGTAACGAAGAACAGAGAATAGAGGGAGCTAGAATCGACTTGAGTTTTTTAATTGCAAACATAAACAACTCGAGAATAAAAGGAAGAAGAAATGAAGAACAGTTGAAGGAGATGGGAATTTCTATTACTAGTGAGGGTCTCTCTGTTTAGCCGAGTCATAGACAACTTCAATTTTCACCCATGTAAAATCGCTAAAAGCTCCAGACCAACCACTTAGCGAAATTACTTGTGCTATACTATCAACCAATATAACATTTACTTATTGTGTGTTTTCTCAATAATTTTGATGTGTAAATATATATATAAAAAAAATCATTTAATATACTTAAAAAAACACTTAAAAAAAAGCACACCCGATACTTGTCGTAATCAAATATATTTAAGGAGGGAATTGGCATTTTAAGCCATCTGGAGATATAGGGTCAATTGATGAAGCACCAAGCTGGCACTGTTATGATTTACTAAACTGAAACAAGTGAACATGTACTGAACTAAAAGTAAAAATTTTCTAAAGAGGGCAACATGCATGTGCCTACAAACGCACGAGAGAACCCCGCAGATCAGAGGGCTCTCTTATTTATACAAAAGGAAAGACAGGAAAAAAAAAAAAAAACCATCAACGTGCTGAATAGATGAATATTACATTTAATTTCTAAATTTCATTAAGCAGACGGTCATTGGACTCTATCGATCCAGCTTCACTTGTTCATGCCGGTTGCATTCTTTACTCCTTCAACAGCTTCCTGTGTCTTAGCCCTCACTTGCTGACCAGCCTACACAAAGAAGGAACTATCAAAAAAAGAAATAAATAGGCAACTAATTATTAACACTTAAGAGTTTTGGGAATTTTATTCGTGAGTGTTCCTCATTATTTTTTGGTTTATTTTCATTCTTAAATCTTATGCACAATCCATTGTGCCATTGTGGTGAGAATGAATTCTCTGAAAAAATATAGAACATGAGACTGAACAAAAATATGTGAACCTCTTGCACTGATTCCTTTGCAGATTGAGCAGCATTGTCAGCTCTGTCCATCAAGTTACCGGCCTTCTCCTGAAACAAACAAAATCGATATGTCATAGAGCATTATACATTCATTTATATATAAAAACAAAAGCAAAATAGAGAAAGAAATCCATAAGCTAACCTGAGCTTGGCCTTTGGTCTCACCAGCTTTGTAGCTCATCTTCTGGGTGTTGTCAGCCATTTTTGGTTACTGATTTCTTTGAAAGATTTGAGAGAACGCAAATGAATTGAAAGCTAAAATACTTGAAAGATTAAAAACAAACAACTTTTGGTAATAACCATCAGCCACGGCTGCCTTAATTTATAGTGACTAAAACCAGGCCATTGCTTGACACGTAAAATGCTGCGTGGAGTGCTGGCTGAAATGTGTAAATCACTTGGACTAACACGTGTCAAGCTGTTATGGAGGTTGAGATTTTTGGGCCCTTGGATCAGGGCGTTAGATTTTTGTGTTCTCAGTTGTGACCGCTTCTACAGTGGTGCAAGAATGATGTGCTTTTGAATAACCTGTTTGGGTTCTTTATAGATTGAATCCTGTTATATATTGGACTGACTTTTCTTCATTCCCCTGATTTCTATCTATCGGCATGAACACATATATTTTTATATATATATATATATAATTTATCATTACTGTAATATTATTTCAACAAAGCAAATACTCTAGTCTAACAATTATTTAATTGTATTCATTATCGTTAAATTGATAAATACAAAATATAAATACTGATGAAATGTTTGCATTGATAAATTACATAAATTTTACTAATATAATATTTTCTTGCTATATCTATTAGTTAAAAAATTGATGAAACCATCTCTTGGTATGTACAAAAAAAAATTCAATGAGAAAAAAAAAAGTGAAAAAAAAAAGATATGATATGTAATTTATATAATAACATTATTGACAATATTAAATATTATCCATAAACCTGTTGATAAATTGTTCCTTTCACTCTGGCACTATTCAGTTTATTAATTATAGAAAGTATCATCGGCTAATTAAAAAATCAATGATAATATTCGAGAGGTTTCTAAAAATTTTAGATTAAATTAAAAATTTAAATTAAATGTTATTGATGGAATCATCAATGAATTGAAAATTCGTTAATAATATTAGGGAGGGTTTGAAATTTTTTGATATAATTAAAAATTTAAATTAAATATTATAGATATAATCACCATCAAATTAAAAAATCATTGGTGACATTTAGGGGGTTTATGAAAATTTTTGATTATATTAAAAATTTAAGTTAAGTATTACAAACATAATCACTAACAAATAGAAAAATCATTAGTGATTTTTGGGGGTTTCTGAATTTTTTTTATTAAATTAAATAATACCAATAAAATCACAAACAAAATGGTTAAAAATATTAATATTAATTATTCATTCATAAAATATTTTAATAAAAAGACCTGGATCCCTTGTTCATTAACAGACACATATCTTCTTCTTTCTCTTCTTATGTAAAAATCATCAACGACCTTTTCTTTCTTTCTCTTCTCCTCCACGTGTATGTATGTCATCTTCTTTTTTTTTTCTTTTCTTAATTTTTTTGTAATTAACATATTTTATGAATATATTTTTTATTTTCTCTTCTTAGCTTCACTCATAGTTAAATTAAGATAAATTTGTTAATCATCAATGAAATTGCTTTTTTTTATATGGCAAACTTCCCAAGAAAAATACTAAAGGAATGAAGCATGTAAATTTTTTTTTTATATTTTTTCATTAATAAATTTATCAATAATTTTATTATTAATGGATTTACTAACAAACTAATTAAAATTATAAACGAGAATTTTACCGACAAAGCATTTCCATCAATAAATCTAAAAATTCCATCATATGCATGCAAGTCTTGTAATCTTGACGTTGAAAGTCAAAGTCAAAGTAATATGATTATAAAATATTAGAGGAAACCAAAAAAAACTTAATTCACATGGTTAACTTATCTACTTTACTAATATCTAAGATGATTTATTCGATATTTAAGGTTACCATACGAGAAACCAATTTAAACTATATTTATTTATAAATTAGAAATAAGAATAGTTTTAAATGATTAATCAATCAATTCAATAATATAAATATGTTAAATATTTCTGAAAGAAGGCATGAAACAAATTGAAAATAGATACAATATTGGGGCACTTATCCTATACGTGTGCAAATGAAAATCAGCTTAGAGAGAACAAAGACTTAGAATTAAAATAACTGAAGCACAAAATGTTAAAACCAAATACAAACTTTATATATATATATAAAAAACGATTTAACAGATAAAACATGGCATATGTTATGGTACTGGTCTTGTTTTGCTATGCCAAAATCCCTAATAATTAATCCTACATTTTCTTTTCTTTTATTGCTATTTTTCTCAACTAATTATTAACAATTTTACTATACAGCATATAGCAGAACGTTTTATTCCCTACCTTGAGCTTTGTTGATGTATAGGAAAATGAACCGAGTTAAATAGCATGTAAATAAAATTAATATGGTCACTTGTCATTACATAATCTTAGGCATCCTTGAAATGGAACTAGCTAGGTGTAATGGGCTTCATGGTTAAGTACTAGAGTTCTTTTCAACCAAATACTGTCATCTTGAATGGAATATATATATATATATATATAATATGAAAGAATATATAAAAATATTTTTAAAATATTACAAATAGGGTTATTAATGACATAATTTGTTGATATATTTTAGAGATTAGAAAAGAATTATGGTTGATGCTATCATTATTAATGGGGTTATCAATGAAATGAGACCATTAATATATTTCAAAAAATAAAAAAATATATTATTAATATTAACACACCAATAGAATTATAAATAATATTTTATTAATGAAATATTATGAATATAGCAACGGATAAATAAAAACACTGATGTTAGGTACCAATTGATTTGGGAAGGCATAATATTTATTGTAATCAAATAGATTTAAGAAGGGAATTGGCATTTGAGGCCATTTGGACACATATAGGGCCAATTGATGAAGCACTAAGCTAGAAAAATTTGAACATGTACTGAACTGAAAGTAAAATTTTTCTAATAAAGGCAAAACATGCATGTGCCTACAAACTTATGAGAGAACTGCAGGTTAGAGAGCTCTCTTCTTTATACAAAAGGAAATACGGAAACAAAAAAAAAAAAAACAACGAGCTGAATAGATGAATATTGCATTTAATTTCTAAATTTCAGGCAGCGGACGATCATTGGACTCCATCGATCCAGCTTCACTTGTTCATGCCAGTTGCATTCTTTACTCCTTCAACAGCTTCCTGTGTCTTAGCCCTCACCTGCTGACCAGCCTACATAAAGAAGGAACTACATAAAAAAAAAAAAACATTTCTGCAAACTCACTCGCTAAGAATATCTATGCCAAAATATACAACTAATTATTAACACTTAAGAGTGTCGCGAATTTAATTTATTCGTGGGTGTTCCTCACTCTTTTTTCCGTTCTTTTTGGTTTATTGTCATTCTTAAATCATATGCACAATCCATTGTGCCGTTGTGGTGAGAATGAATTCTCTAAAAAAATATAGAACACGAGATTGAACAAAAATATGTGAACCTCTTGCATTGATTCCTTTGCAGATTGAGCAGCATTGTCAGCTCTGTCCATCAAGCTACTGGCCTTCTCCTGAAACAAACAAAATCGATATGTTATAGAGCATTACACATTAATTTATATATAAAAACAAAAGCAAAGTAGAGAAAGAAATCCATAAGCTAACCTGAGCTTGGCCTTTTGTCTCACCAGCTTGGTAGCTCATCTTCTGGGTGTTGTCAGCCATTTTTGGTTATTGATTTCTTCGAAAGATTGAGAGAACACAAATGAATTGAAAGCTAAAACACTTAAAGGGTAAAAAACACACAACTTTTGGTAATAAACCTCAGCCATAGTTGCCTTAATTTATAGTGATTAAAACCAGGCCAGTGCTTGACACGTAAAATGCTACGTGGAGTGCTGGCTGAAATGTGTAAATTATTTAGACGACCACGTGTCAAGCTGTTATCGAGGTTGAGATTTTGGGGCCCTTGGACCAGGGCGTTAGATTTTTTTTACGTGCTAAGTTTTGACCGATTCTAGATAGTGGACTGACTCCAACTCCTCTAACTATTCTCAATTTATTCTAAAAAAAACACTTTCAATAACATTATCAAATAAACGTGAACAAATATTATTTGAAGGGATGAAATCCTTATATTTTGATGGAGCATTTATGTGGAATTTTTACGAGAGCCAATAATAGTGTAGTAATTGTTTTTATCATTGAAGTATGGTCAAATTAGCTTAAAGATTCACGTTACGTTGCAGCTTGAGCAAAATAAAATCTCTCTGAACTTCGGGTCACGGACAAAATTATTTAACATTTTTATTAAATTCTTCTTAAGGTAATAAAGCCACTGTTGGTCTTCCAATCACAATGGCACAATTATGTTGTTTCATCTGGGTTAGTGTTTGGTCTTTGTGCTATGCTTCCCTCATTCTTTGGTTCGTTTTCTGGGCTGAATTAGTGGAGATTCATTGAAGATCTGTCATTACTAGCATTATGGTTACATAGAGAGATGCTTCTTCAGTGTTGATTCCTTTGTTGTTGCTACGTTCAACTGCACAGGATAATTCTTGTGCCATGGAACCTGCAGATTCTGTGTTATAGTCGTGTGAGTTCTTTGCTGGAGTTTCTTGCACTGAAGATGACATGGAATGGGTGCTCATCCAGCTTCGATTGTTCTTGTGTTTCCTGGCTCCCTGTCTACTTGTGTTAATCTATATATATGATCACTTGATCAAAATAAACTATAATCTTGTAGATTGAATCAATATCAGATAGAGAGAAAAGAGAGAGAGAAACTGATTGATTCAGATTATGCAATTGTAATTACATGTGATAGTTGTATATAAAGCTGTAGATAACAAACTAATACACTTCAGCTAACTAACTAATTATCTATTATATTAAGATTATGACAAGTATTAGAATCTGAACCACTATACTCTAACACGTTGTTCATCAAACTGATGAGTTGTGTTCAAATATACAACTGCAACTGGCTTCCTTGTTTAAGAAATATATATGTCACTTGTAAATTAATTATAATTACTTCTCCGCCTCATTTTATCATGTCTTTATTGAACGAGTAATATGTCTTCTGATTAACATTTTATCAGCTCTTTCTTGCACGCAAATATTTTTATGAAAAAAATAGAACATTTTGTAGAAGTCTTTACTAAGGATTGGAAGACTCGAGGATACTTTCATATATTATATTAGATATTAAGAAAAATCTATTTTTGTCTTAAAGGATACATCTTTCCTAATAAAAAAAATAAAAATATTACATTGTCAATTTATGTTAATGTCATTTTAATGTATAATTTCAACCCTAAAAGATCCATATAAATCCATTTTCATTATATAAGCATTCTTTCACCTTTCTAGGCTATCTTCCAAGTTCAAGTATACAGCTAAACCTTTCATTGATACGGAGTCAAATGCTAAAAAATGCATTTCTAATAAATAATACTATAAATAAACTCGATACAATAGTTTCAATTATTCCTTTGATTGGATCATTAGTAAAAATAAAATTTTGTAACGCAATAGGACATCCCATTAGTAAACAATGTGGGCCGAACAACATAATAAATATCTAGGATTTTTTTTTGTTAATTTTATAAAGGATTGTAATAATTATTTTTTTGTAACTAAATATCAATTTCCCTTAAATCATATAATTATAACTCCAACTTATTTGTGCTGGTATATAATAATGTATTTATACTTTTTTTGTCATAGTTTATATTAGTAAACTATTAGTAGTAGAGGATAACTTATAGTTATAGATCTTTCAATTGAATCTTAAATATTATAATTAAATATATGATATGTGACACGACCAAAAGATTAATATTTTCTTTAAAGTGTAGGATTGTCGAAGTAATAAATAACCTGACAAGATAGGGGTTAAACCACGAAGAGGTTAATTATATGAATTATAAACAACAACAACAACAAAAATAGTAGTAGTAGTAGTAGTAGTATTAGTAGTAGTAGTAATAAAAGAAGAAGAAGAAGAAGAAGAAGAAGTTGATGAGAACTTTGAGATGGAAGATCAATGTAAGGATTAAATAATGATAACAACAAATATTAAGGTTAGAGAATCCACTAATGGTATTTCAAACAAGTATAATATAAACTCTTATTATTCAATTGGAAACCACATATAAAGGAGGTTTGAATCAGATTATAAATTGTTAACATGATTACATTAATTATCTTATTTGAATAATGTTAATACTTGTAAATATTGTCAGGAATTCATGATTATAACTTATGTTAACAACAAATCAAGTTCCTTTCATAGCATAGGTGTAGGTTATACCATACGATTGGGCTATGAAAGTACCAAGTATTTGTTGTGCCAAATGTTATACAACATAAATCTAGATTAACCATTTAACAAACAAATTATTAAAAGTGAACTAGACAACGAATACAAAATATGTTAGTATCAAACAGTAAGGTCTATGTTGAATTTATGCTATACTTATTATTATTGATTTGATGACTAATTGATGAATAGATGACCAACTCTTAACTTGGTGATGTTAGTATCAAACATTAAAGTCCATATTAAGTTTACATTATACTTATTCTTACACCATTAGTGTAACCTTTTCACCTTGACATAATTAACTTAGCTAGACATAATGAAAGAAAGCAAAATAGATAAACAAAATAAGAACATAAAAGTTAACTAAGTAAAGGAAAGGAAATGAAAGGCATAAACTTAATATTAATGAAAACAAAGCATAAAAAATACAAAGAGAGAAAGGAAGAGCATGATCTTGATCTGAACACCAAGATGCCTAAATGCATGGCAAATGCCTCCTTTTATAGGCCAAAAATGGGAACTATTGATTTGATGACTAATTGATAAGTGGGTGACCAACTTTTGACTTGGTGACAATCCTTATCTTCTCTTGTCTGCCCAAAACGTCATTGATAACGTCAAAATTGGAGCCAGTTGCAAACATGAACGTTGTAGGCAATTGTGTCAGCTTTCTTGTGTAAAAATTTCAGCTCATTTGGACTTCTAGAACTCCAGATATGGCCAAAATACCGAACAGTGCTCGGGCTGGAAGACAGATTCGGGCTTCTTTGTTGTTGCTACAATTTGGACTTGATAATGGCCTTTTTAGATCTTGGGCTCCATATGAAAGTTGTAGGCCTATGTCTTACCTTTCCATCCATATAAATTGGACCTAAATCTGAGATATATAGCTCTAGATATGACCCAATTACCGAACAGTGTTCCGGTTTGGATTGCACCGACATCTCTTTTCTAAGTTTGGCCATCTCTTTATCCTTGCAATTTAAGTTCTTCAAGTCATCAATCAATCCTTTCATTTATGTGATAGGCCTGCATTAAAAATAGACATTTACCACAAATTAAAGGTATCTTATATTATTAGATATATTATTATAAAATATGCTTTAGTTAAGGAGTTATTGATATTTCAAGTGCAAAATGATGATATAAAACCTTGATAAAAATGCACTTTTAAGTACTAATCAGAAAGCAAAATAGATAAACAAAATAAGAACATAAAAGTTAACTAAGTAAAGGAAAGGAAATGAAAGGCATAAACTTGATATTAATGAAAACAAAGCATAAACATTACAAAAAAATATAAACAGACAAAGAAAAGCATGATCTTGATCTGGAAACCAAGATACCTAAATGCATGGCAAATGCCTCCTTTTATAGGCCAAAATTAGGAACTATTGATTTGATGACTAATTGATAAGTGGGTGGCCAACTTTTGACTTGGTGACAATCCTTATCTTCTCTTGTCTGCCCAAAACGTCATTGATAACGTCAAAATTGGAGCCAGTTGCAAACATGAAAGTTGTAGGCAATTGTCTCAGCTTTCTTGTGTAAAAAATTCAGCTCATTTGGACTTCTAGAACTCCAGATATGGCCAAAATACCGAACAGTGCTCGGGCTGGAAGACAGATTCGGGCTTCTTTGTTGTTGCTACAATTTGGACTTGATAATGGCCTTTTTAGATCTTGGGCTCCATATGAAAGTTGTAGGCCTATGTCTTACCTTTCCATCCATATAAATTGGACCTAAATCTGAGATATATAGCTCTAGATATGACCCAATTACCGAACAGTGTTCCGGTTTGGATTGCACCGACATCTCTTTTCTAAGTTTGGCCATCTCTTTATCCTTGCAATTTAAGTTCTTCAAGTCATCAATCAATCCTTTCATTTATGTGATAGGCCTGCATTAAAAATAGACATTTACCATAAATTAAAGGTATCTTATATTATTAAATATATTATTATAAAACATGCTTTGGTTAAGGAGTTATTGATACTTCAAGTGCAAAATGATGATATAAAACCTTGATAAAAATGCACTTTTAAGTACTAATCAGTGACAATCCTTATCTTCTATTATCTGAATAAAACATTATTGATAAAGTCAGAATTTGAACCAGACCTCCACATAAAAGTATAGGAAATTATCTCAGCTTTTCAAGAAAAAACAATTGAGGTCATTTAAACTTCTAGAACTCAAGATATGGGCTGAACACTGAACAGTATCTAGGCTATATGATAGATTTGGACTCCTTTGCTGTTACTAAAATTTGGACTTGAAAACGGTCTTATTAAAACCAGACCTCCACGTGAAGTTGTAGGCCTATGTCTTACATTTCCATGCATATAAAGTAGAACTAAATCCGAGATCTGAAGCTCCAGATATAACCTAATTATCGAATAGTGTTCCAGTTTAAACTGCACCAGCATCTCTTTTTTAAATTTGACCATCTTTGTGTCCTTTCAATTTCAGTACTTAAACTCATCAATTAATGTTTTCATTTATGTGATAGACCTGCATTTAAGATGAACATTTACCATAAATTAAATGTATCTTATATTATTAGATATGTAATTATAAAACATGCTTTAATTAAGGAGTTATTGATACTTTAAGTGCAAAATAATGATATAAAATCTTGATAAAAATATATTTTTAAATACTAATCAATATGATATTAAAATAAATTGTAATGATTATGATGAGTTGAAAAATGATTGGGTTGTGTATATAATCAGTACATTGAAGTGTCATGAATATTTATAAGTAAGTTGGAATATCTTGTTATATATATATATATATATATATATATATATATATATATAATCATATATCTA
>NW_011500659.1:28580-40871 GCF_000495115.2 Populus euphratica | reverse complement strand
TATATATATAATCTTAGTTCTACGAGAATTTTACGGGAATTTTGATAGAATTTCTCCTATAACAAGATATTCCAACTTACTTATAAATATTCCATCTATACTTCTTTAATAAATATTCAATATTTAAAAGAGCAAAGATCAAAAACATTTTAGAAACAATACTTTGATATAATAAAAATATCATATAATTATAATAACTTTATAATTTTATTTACAAATAATTTTTATCTCATAGATTTTATCTTTACTCTATATTCATAAATTAAATATTTTGATTCATTAATCTAATATTATATAAATCTTAAAAATAAATTAAGTTTTTTAATAATAAATATTTATTTATATAAATATAATATATTACATGTAATCAATTAATTAACTATAATGCATATTACACTAATACAGTGTACTTTCCTAGTGTGAAGAACTCATCTGCAAACTGATGACTGAAATGACAGGAGTAAATAGAACGATAAGCTATGAATTACCATAGATGCAATTGACTAGAAAAGCTAAGGCATTGCACAAGATTTGCAGCAGACCCGTGAGAGAAATTGCAGTTCTCTGGCAATAGTATGAACATCATACTAAAACTTATTGCTGCATAAGCACTCAAGGAAAATTTTATTGAAAAAAAAAAAACAAAAAAGCCCTGAATAACTACATAGGAAAAAAACAAGGAAAGAAGAAATATTCAATAATATAAAAGAGATATCCACACCATACAAGAGCATACATGTGCACAAAGAATAAGCAAACTCACCTTCCCATAAACCCCAGTTGATTCAAATAGTGTCCTATTTCAGCATGAAGAATACCCTGGTAGCAATTATATTTTGATATCTACAGTGTCGTGATAAAATATTGGCAATTCATGGACAAGGAACAATCAGTCTTTCGGACTGGTTTTCCACTTTTATTTAATGTGTAGCTTAATTATATCAAGCAGACTAACCAATCCTTTGCCTTGAAAATTAGGATAAGAACAGTCCACCTGAATCTCCTGGTGATATTAAACCAAACAACTAGATGATAACTTTTTAATCTCAATATCCCTTCATGCCACACACATACATGCAACAGTCATCATCTTCTAACTGTCTAAACATTCCTTTCGTTATCACAATTTTTAAATTTATCAATGGAATTTTCCATCAGTATTTGCACTATCATTCCGTTGGTAATTAATTTATCAACAGAATCATCAACAAAAATGTTTTTTAGGTGCATCTTTCATCAATAATTTTTTGTCTGTTGATAAGTCGGTGGGTAATAAAAAATATTATTACCAATGGATTTATTGATGGAAAAGGTGATAAAAAAATACTTACACACTTCATTCCATTAGTAATTCCTTCAAAAAAATACTGTATGTGATTTCATTGGTAATTATTTAAAAATATTTTTAAAAAATCTGTTTTACAAAACTATAGAATAATTAAATTAATATTAATCAGTACTCTATAATATTCAAAATGCTTGGAAACAAGAAGAAAATCAACTCAAATAAATTTACAAAAAATAAATAATACAAAAAAAATTCAACAAAAAAAATTTATATGAAAAAATTTAAAAATCCTATAAATAAATCAACTAAAAATTGATCTCATATGAAAAAACAAATCCTACAATAACATTCATACAATTATTAAGAACAAAAATAATTAAAAACAAAATAAAAAAATAAGTGAAAAAACATAAAAAAAAAAAGAAGAAAAGTTTTTTTTACCTTAATATAATTGTAAGTGAAGCTAAGAATACAAAAAAAAATTATAAAGTATACAAATTAAAAAAACTGAGAAGAAGAAGTAAGAAAGAAGAAGAAGAAGACATACCTGAGTATGGAGGAGAAAAAAAGGAGTTGAGGAGAGAAGAGAAGCCGAACAAGAACAAGAACAAAGGAGATGAATCTGTTGTGAAATTAGGGATTATAAACTTTTTATTTGGACGTTTTATTGATGAATAATTAAATATTAATATTTTTAATCATTCAGTCGTTGATTTGTTTGTAATATTTAATTAAAATTTTTAATTTAAACTAAATTTTTAAGAAAACCGCAAAATAACACCCACGGTTTTTCAATCTTCCAGTGATTTTGTTTATAAAGAACAATAATTAACAATATAATTAGGAAGTGAATAGTTTCAAAGCTCTTTGTAAAATACTGATATAATTTTTTGTTTGTAATTCCCTTTGTAATTGATATGAAAAATAGTATTCATAATTTACCAATAATGTTACTGAAATTCCGTTAATAAAAAAGATACGTTAATATTTTTTTTTAATTTTTTTTTCCACTGTAATTATTTCAGTAAATACCACCATCAATTTATCAATGGAAATATTCCTTTGATATTTTTATTTGTATTTATTAAATTTTTTTGGCAGCGTTTCTCTATTCTCCATCTATTGTCCGTTATATTGATAGCTATGTCAAAATGTTGTAAATGAAATTAACGTGGTCAGTTGTCACCATAGAATCTTAAACATCTTTGAAATGGAACTGGGTGATAGACTTTATAGGTAGCTACTAAATTTGTTTTCAACCAAGGGACTGTCATTTTGAACCCAAAATCAGGTATGGAAAAAAAAAAAAAAAGGAACCTATGAAGTGAAAGAATAAATTACCTATAATGAAGAACACAGGGAGCGAGAATGGACTAGATTGGACTGAGTTTTTCAAAAAAAATTCTCAAAAATGTAAACGACTCAAGAACAAAAGGAAGCAGAAATGAAGAACAGTAAAGAAGAAGGGAATTTCTATCCTTGAAATCATTTTGTTATTATATATATATATATATATCGAGGTAAAACCACTCGATGATCGCTCAGGATTCCAAACCAATTGGATCTAGATTAATCTGTCAAGCTAGACTGGATTTTATTACGATGACAAGAACAATTAATGGAATTACTTGTGCTGTGCCAGCAAACAATATAATTAATTCAACACTATTTGCGTTTTAAAAATACATTTAATTTTTTTTAGTGTTTTTCCAATAATTTTTAATGTGATGCTATAAAAAAAACATAACACACCTAAAGTACACGAAGTCTCTTTAATAGGACCTGGGGATTGTGAATTGGGAAGGCCTAATATTTGTCGTAATCCTATAGATTTAAGAATGGAATTGGCATTTTAGGCCATTTGGACGCATAGGGTCAATTGATGAAGCACAAAGCTGGCACTGTTATGATTTCATAAACTGAAACATTTGAACATGTACTGAACTCAAAGTAAAAAAATTTCTAAAGAAGGCAACATGCATGTGCCTACAAACTCACGAGAGAACCTCGCTGATCAGAGAGCTCTCTTCTTTATACAAAAGGAAAGACAAAAACACAAACAAAATCAACGTGCTGAATAGATGAATATTGCATTTAATTTCTAAATTTCATGCAGCGGATGATCATTGGACTCCATCGATCCAGCTTCACTTGTTCATGCCAGTTGCATTCTTTACTCCTTCAACAGCTTCCTGTGTTTTAGCTCTCACCTGCTGACCAGCCTACACAAGGAAGAAACTATTAAAATTTTAAAAAATATATATATAAAAAAAAAACCCTACTGCAAACTTACTCGCTAAGAATATCTGTGTCAAAATATGCAACTAATTATTAACACCTAGAGTGTTGCGAATTTTATTCTAGAGTGTTCCTCATTCTTTTCGGTTTACTGTCATTCTTAAATCTTATGCACAATCCATTGTGCCATTGTGGTGAGAATGAATTCTCTTAAAAAATATAGAACATGAGATTGAACAAAAATGTGTGAACCTCTTGAACTGATTCCTTTGCAGATTGACCAGCATTGTCAGCTCTGTCCATCAAGCTACTGGCCTTCTCCTGACACAAACAAAATCGACCTGTTATAGAGCATTACACATTAATTTATATATAAAAACAAAGGCAAAATAGAGAAAGAAATTCATAAGCTAACCTGAGCTTGGCCTTTGGTCTCACCAGCTTTGTAGCTCATCTTCTGGGTATTGTCCGCCATTTTTGGTTATTGATTTCTATGATCGATTGAGAGAACACCAATGAATTGAAAGCAAAAACACTTGAAAGACTGAAAACACACAACTTTTGGTAATAAACATCAGCCAAAGTTTCCTTAATTTATAGTGATTAAAACCAGGCCAATGCCTGACACGTAAAATGCTACGTGGAGTGATGGCTGAAATGTGTAAATCAGTTAGACTAACATGTGTCAAGCTATTATGGAGGTTGAGATTTCCGGGCCCTTGGACCAGGGTGTTGGGTATTTTTGAGTGCTAAGTTTTGACCGCTTCTAAATATTGGACCGACTTCAACTTAGTCCTCTAACTATTCTCAATTTATTCCCCCAAAAAAACTCTTTCAATAACATTGTCAAATAAACCTGAAGAACTATCATTTGAAGGGATGAAATCCTTATATTTTGATGGAGCATTTATGTGGAATTTTTACAAGAGCCAATAATGTAGTAATTGCTTTTATAATTAGAGTAGGGTCACATTAGTTTATTGGGTAGAGTTATGCTCATGGTTGGACTAAAATCTTTTTGAACTTTTACGGATGAAAAATTATTTAATATTATTATTAAACTCAATTTAATAAATTAACTTTAAATTTTTTATTCTAATTTCTTATATAACTCGAGTTTAAATTAAATTATATGATAGTTATCCTGACATAACTTATTTATTTAATTAGGAGGTTTATAAGCAACCTAAATAATCAGTTAAAAACATGGTTTGACTTTAAAAAATAAATCATCTTGGTTTTTTTATTTTATATTAAGACTACAATGTATTGAAATGACCTAGTCTCAATAAATTAACATGTGAAATTCATGATCTAGGGTGATGGACTCTACTACGTCTAAGAACTTTATTTTTTAAAAACTAATTATTTTATTAATTATACGATAACAAAAATGGATGCTTATAAAATTAAGCATCAACCAATGTCAAGATATTTTTATAAGACTATAATAATCTCATAGAAAAAGAAAAAATCACTTGCTTCCATTACTAGAAAATCTACGAATTCAAATGAAATCACCGATGGAAAAATTTTGTTGATATTTTGGGGTAATATTTACCGACAAAATTTATTCCATCGCTAACTCCGTCCGTATTTACCGATGGAATATTTATGTTGGCAAATACCAAGGGAATTATAGTTGAAATAAAAGGAATTTAACAAAACTAAAAAGTACAATGACAAGTATTTTTTTTTATGCTTTTACCTACATAATTCCAATTGGATTCAAATAGGGAAAGCCATATAGTAGCGTGTCACTAAACTTCACAACCACCGTTTCAAGCACACCATAATTTCCAAAATTCTCATGGATATGCACCTCCTTATGCTCCACCTCCTACAAGAAATTTTGAGGAAACTTTGTATGCATTCATTGAAAAGCAAGAGACAATCAATACTCAACTTGCTCAAAACATGATAGATTTTAAAGATACTCTTGCTAAATTAACATCTGCTCTCAGTTTCCAAGAGAAAGGTAAGTTTCCATCTCAAACACAACAAAATCCCAAAGGGCAATACAATGCAAATGCAAGTAGTTCCGGAAGCCAACACATGGATCAAGTCAAATCAGTCACTACTCTGCGCAGTGGTAAGGTTATTGAAAAACCCTCTCTTGAACCTTATGAGAAAGATGATGAGTCAATCTCTGAGGGTAAGGAAGGGGTTGAATCTGAAAATTGCAAAGAAACGACTGATTCACCGCCAGCACTTCCATTTCCTCAAGCCATGACCAAACAAAGGAAAGTCAATCACAATTCTGAAATTTATGAAATTTTCAAACAGGTAAGGATCAATATACCTTTGCTGGATGCTATTAAACAGGTTCCTTCCTATGCTAAATTTTTGAAAGATCTATGCACTGTGAAGAGGAAACTGAATGTGAAAAAGAAAGCCTTTCTAGCCGAACAAGTAAGTGCTATTCTTCAGAACAATAATGCTTTGAAATATAAAGACCCTGGTTGTCCTACAATTTCTTGCTTTATTGGAGAGCATAAAATTGAAAGAGCCTTACTTGATCTTGGTGCTAGTGTGAATTTACTTCCATATTCAGTTTTTCAGAGTCTCAATCTAGGTGAGTTAAAACCAACTTCTATAACTCTTTTACTTGCCGATAGATCTATAAAAGTGCCTAGAGGAATAATTGAAGATGTGTTAGTACAAGTCGATAAATTCATTTATCCTGTGGATTTTATTGTCTTGGACACACAACCTGTTGAAGTATGTAATTCATTTCCTGTTATTTTAGGACGTCCATTTCTTGCAACTTCTAATGCATTGATTAATTGTAGGAATGGACTGATGAAGCTATCATTTGGAAACATGACATTGGAGATGAATATTTTCAACATTTGCAAGCAACCTAGAGATGATAATGATTTACAGGAAGTGGACTTTACTGAAAAATTAATTCATGATCAATTTCCAACCACTTCCAATGAAATTGAGATTGATGAATCTGATGATTTGGAAATGATTTATTTTCAGGAAGAATCAAAGACAAGTAATTGGAGGCCACAAATTGAGGAATTGCCACCACGACCAATTAAGTCCATACCTTCAAGTGTTCAACCACCAAAACCTGATTTGAAGCCGTTGCCATCCAATCTCAAATACTCATTTTTGGGAGAAAATGAAACTTTTCCGGTAATAATCTCTTCCAAACTTAATGCACATCAAGAAGGTAAGTTATTACAAACTCTGAAAATGCACAAAAAAGCATTAGGATGGACCATAGCTGATATAAAAGGAATTAGTCCTTTGATTTGTACACACAGAATTTATTTAGAGGAAAATGCTAAACCCTCTAGAGAAATGCAACGAAGGCTAAATCCTAATATGAAAGAAGTAGTGAAAAATGAAGTCATTAAGCTTCTAGATAATGAAATCATTTATCCTATTTCTGACAGCAAATGGGTAAGTCCTACCCAAGTTGTACCTAAGAAGTCTGGAGTCACTGTGATAACAAATGAGAACAATGAGTTAATTCCCACTAGAACTGTTACTGGTTGGCGCATGTGCATTGACTATAGGAAACTTAATTCAATGACTAGAAAAGATCATTTTCCTTTACCTTTCATGGATCAAATCCTAGAAAGAGTTGCAGGTCATGAATTTTATTGTTTCCTAGATGGCTATTCGGGTTACAACCAAATTGAAATTGCATTGGAAGATCAAGAAAAGACTACTTTCACATGTCCATTTGGTACTTTTGCATATCGAAGGATGCCTTTTGGATTATGTAATGCACCAGCCACATTTCAAAGATGCATGCTTAGTATATTTAGCGATATGGTTGAACATTTTCTTGAGATTTTCATGGATGATTTTTCTGTTTTTGGCGATTCATTTGATGATTGTTTGACTAATTTAGGAAAGGTTTTAACCAGGTGTGAAGAGAAGAATCTTGTGCTGAATTGGGAAAAATGTCATTTTATGGTAACAAACGGCATTGTACTTGGTCACATTGTTTCATCAAAAGGAATTGAGGTTGACAAATCTAAAATTGAGTTAATTGCAAACTTGCCAACACCAAAATCTCTTAAAGATGTTAGATCATTCCTGGGACATGCTGGTTTTTATAGAAGGTTCATCAAAGATTTTAGTGTAATATCTAAGCCTTTAAGTAACCTTCTAACAAAGGATACTATTTTTGAATGGACTGAACATTGTGAAGAAGCCTTTGTTAAACTTAAAAACTTGCTTACTTGTGCTCCTATCATTCAACCTCCCGATTGGTCATTACCTTTTGAAATAATGTGTGATGCTAGTGATTATGCCGTAGGTGCTGTTTTGGGACAAAGAAAAGATAAGAAACCTTATGTAATTTACTATGCAAGTAAAACTTTAAATAGTGCTCAAATGAATTATACCACCACTGAAAAAGAATTACTTGCAGTAGTATTTGCATGTGAAAAATTCAGATCTTATCTTGTTGGCTCACCTGTTGTTGTTTTTAGTGATCATGCAGCATTGAAATATCTTCTTTCTAAGAAAGATTCCAAGGCTAGATTGGTGCGGTGGATTTTATTACTTCAAGAATTTGATATCACAATCAAAGATAAGAAAGGCAGCGAAAATGTTGTCGCAGATCACTTGTCAAGATTGACAACAGATTCGAAAACTGACATCACACCAATCGATGACTACTTTCCTGATGAATCTTTACTTTCTGTCTCTACAATGCCTTGGTTTGCTAATATTGTCAATTTTCTTGTTTCAGGACAATTGCCAGCTCATTGGAATACCCAAGATAAAAGAAAGTTTTTGAACGAAGTGAAGAACTTTTATTGGGATGACCCTTATTTATTCAAGTATTGTTCTGATCAAATATTTTAAAAATCCATTCCTGACAATGAGGTAAGTAGTGTCATTAAAATTTCTCATTCTGAGGCATGTGGGGGTCATTTCTCATCAAGAAAGACAACTGCAAAAATCTTCCAAAGTGGATTTTACTGGCCCACCACGTTCAAAGACTCACATACATTCTGCAAGTCTTGTGAAAATTGTCAAAAGTTGGGATCAATTTCAAAATGTCATATGATGCCTTTAAATCTTATTCTTGTCGTTGAGATTTTTTACTGTTGGGATATGGATTTCATGGGTCCATTTCCTCTATCATTTGGTTTCTTGTATATATTAGTCACAGTAGATTATGTTTTAAAATGGATAAAGGCAATTCTAAGTCGAAACAATGATCACAAAACAGTGATAAAGTTTTTGAAAGAAAATATTTTAAGTCGATTTGGAATCTCTCGAGCCATAATAAGTAATGGTGGAACACATTTCTTCAACAAGCCATTCAAGTAAAGTTTTTGAAAGAAAATATTTTGAGTCGATTTGGAGTCCCTCGAGCCATAATAAGTGATGGTGGAACACATTTCTGCAACAAGCCATTTGAGTCTTTAATGAAGAAATATGGAATCACACACAAAGTTGCCACCACTTATCAACCTCAAACAAGTGGACAAGTAGAGTTTGCTAATAGGAAGATCAAACACATTTTGGAGAAAACAGTGAACCCTAATAGGAAAGATTGGTCTTTAAGACTTAATGATGCACTTTGGGCTTATCGAACTGCTTATAAAACATCATTAGGTATGTCACCTTATAGACTAGTCTATGAAAAACCTTGTCACTTGCCTGTGGAACTTGAACATAAAGCTTATTGGGCTATTAAAACTTTCAATTAAAATCTGGATGATGCTAGTTAATTGTAAAAATTATAAATAAATGAGCTTGAGGAAATAAAAAATGATGCATATGAAAATTCAAGAATTCATAAAGCAAGAATCAAAGAGTTTCATGACAAGAAGATTCTGAGAAAAACATTCAATGTTGGTCAAAAAGTCTTTCTTTATAATTCTCGACTACATTTATTTCCTAGAAAACTAAGATCAAGATGGAGCGGTCCTTTTATTGTGAAACATGTGTATCCATATGGGACTTGTGATATCGAGAATCCTAAGAATGACAATGTTTTCAAGGTAAATGGACATCATTTGAACGTTTACTTTGATAATTTTTCAGTTGAAAATGACTCTATTGAATTGGGTGATCCTATATATAAAGATTGATTTTTTTTTCTTTCATATTATTTTTGTGTTTCTTTTTTAGTGATTTTTGCTAGCTTCTCTCACCTTGATCAAATGGCGGATAACTGATATCTGTGTATCTATTTGTGCAATTCTATGAATCTCTCTTCCAATTCTCATTTGAAAATGAACATTAATCTTCAAAAATTAAAAAAGTATTTTCCCACTCTGCCTCCGAATGCGATTATAAAATTTTACCATGTTAGATGTGCAAGATTGAGATTGCTAATAAATCATGAAATTCTTGAAGATATTCACTGGTTGATTGAAGTAAAGGTCCGATTATTAAATGAGTCCTCTAATTCCTTCATTTCATAAATGCCTGAAACAGGTAAAAGCACTTTTGCAAAGAAACGTTGTGCAAAACGACTGAAAGTCTGTCATTGATGTGCTAGATGGACTTGTAATGCACAATGTCGTTCTTTAGGAATGGTATCTATAAACCGTGAAGATAAAATGCAATTCATTAAGGATGGCCTGAGTAAGGAGTCTTTAGATAATCTTCTATTGACTCTTGAGACGCATCCTAGTGGAGATGTGCATCGTGTAATTCATTATTTATGGCCACTATTTCATAAAGAACATGATCGACTTAGTCTTGGGAATCTGACTAAAAAAGACCCTATTTGCCAGTTTTTAAGAAAACTGGATGGGAAGCTTATCCCCGACCCATAGAGGGCATTTAAGCCGTTCTTGGACGTAAAACCAAGAAAAGATGTGAGCCACAATCACAACTACTTGTACATACACATGCTTTTTCAAAAGTAAACAAATAAATAAATAAAGTGAGAGAGAGAGAGAGAGAGAGAGTGAGACTCTAGCTAGCCTACATATAGGTGGTATGATTGCCTTTTTAATTTCTCATCTATAAAATCCTCTCTTCCTTCATTTCACTTCTACTCAACCCATACATTTAACAAATATACAAGTGTGTAGAAATGGCAAGTTTCTCAGGTCATCACATAAGAAATATTTGTGTTTTTCGTGGATCTAGTCCTAGGAAAGAAAAGGAGTTTTAGAATCAACAAATCATCTTCGTCAGGTGTTAGCTGAGAGAAAGATTCATTTAGTATATGGGGGAGCAGTCTAGGGTTAATGGGAGGTGTGTCAATAGTTGTATTTTTAGGAGGTAGTTAAGTTTTGGGGGTCGTCCCCGAAGTTTTAGCACAAGGGGACATCATTGGAAAAACAATTTGAGAGGAACTTTAGGTCTCCACAATGTCTACTCGAATGAATGCAATGTTTAACCATGCTAATGCCTTCATTACTTTACTAGGTGGTCTAGGCACATTGGAAGAGATCTTTCATATTTTCTCTTGGACCCAATTGCACATTCACCATAAACCCATAAGTCTGTTAAATGTTAATGGTTATTATGATAAGTTGTTGTCTTTTCTTGATCATGCTGTGGAACAGGAATTTCTAACATCTTCTACATGACAAATCATAATCTTTGCTGCTACTACTGAACAATTGATTAACCAACTACAATCTTTCATTCCTGTAATTGATCCCTCCATGAGTCGCATAAATTAGTCATCTAAGAAAAGCCGTAAAAAGCTTAGATTGGATTTGAGTCTTCATTTGTAATTTTTTATCTTTTTGTTTTATTATTGTGTTTTGTTATTTCTTATTTTTGTTGCAGTGTGTTTCAAGTTTGTCAGTGTTTGTTATTTCAGGTGATATCTTCTATACTTTATCTTTCTACTTTAAAACATTTATGACAATGTCTCGTTTTGGTTGAGGGGAGAGGGTAGTAGCTAAAAAAAAAATTAACTAACTGTGTTTTCTATTTCATAAAGCATGTGCAAAATTGTTGTCAGTATGATGACAGAGTAAAGAAGATCTTTTTATGACTCTTGAGATGCATCTTAGTAACCATTCTTAATAAGGTTTATCATAATACTTCTTGAAATATTTAGGTTTACAAACTCTTGCATTGTTATCACTTAATTCTACTGATATACTCATTTAACATGTATTCTTAAACCTTAATTTACACACACACACTCTAACATATGATTGTGGGTTGCATATTGGATTATTACATTATTTATGTTCTTTTGTTAAAGGTAACAACTAAGAGAAAGGAATAGTATCTTATTTAAACAAAAAAAAGAGCAAAAAAAATAATGATAATAAAAATATAGATAAGTATTGTGTAAACTTAATATGGACCTTAATGTTTGATACTAACATGTTTTGTATTTGTTATCTTGTTCACTCTTTAATACTTTACTTGTTAAATGACTAATCTAGATTTATGTTGTATAACACTTGGTACAACAAATACTTAGCACTTTATAGCCCATACTGTATGGTATAACCGACACTTGAGCTATGAAAGGAACTTGATTTGTTGTTAACATAAGTTATAATCATGAATGTCTAACGAGATTTATAAGTATTAGCATTAATCGAATAAGATCACTAATTTGATCATTTTTACAATTTATAATCTGATTAAAACCTCCTTTGTGTGTGGTTTACAATTGAATAATGAGAGTTTATACTATACTTCTTTGACATACCATTAGTGGAACCTCTAACCTTGACATTTGTTATTATCATTGTTTAATCCTTACATTAATATTCCATCTCAAATTTCTCATTATCTTCTTCTTCTTCTCCTTTTTTTTCTTTATTATTATTATTATTATTATTATTACT
>NW_011500659.1:17140-28393 GCF_000495115.2 Populus euphratica | reverse complement strand
CTTGTTGTTATTGTTATTGTTGTTGTATTATTGTTATTTATAATTTATACAATTAACCTCCCTATGGTTCGACCCTAGTTTTGCCAGGTTATTTATTACTTCGACACTCCTACACTTGGGAAAAGACATCCATCTTTTAGTCGTGTCAAGTTTTTGGCACCGTTGCCGGGGAGGTAAGTTCTTGTACAAATTATAGTTTTTATTTTATTTTCTCTTTTCACTTTTCTTGTATATAACCTTTTTCTTTTTCTTTTGTTTTCTTCTTCCTTCTATTCTTTTCCTACACGTGCATGAGAGTCTGGTCACGTACATTAAGTGGTAGACTTTCTAGGGTATCCTCATCATTTTCAAAAAATATGGCCGAAGAAGATAATCAATCACTTCATAATGAGAATAATAAGAATAACCGTGTTAGAACACTTAGAGACCACATGAATCCCACAAGAACAAGTGCACCATCATGCATAGTTTTTCCTCCTGATGCATCTCATTTTAATTTTAAGCCAGACATTATTCAACTTTTACCTTTTTTTCATGGCTTAGAATTGGAAGAGTGAACAAGATAGCAAATATAAAACATGTTAGTATCAAACATTAAAGTCCATATTAAGTTTACATTATACTTATTCTTACACCATTAGTGTAACCTTTTCACCTTGACATAATTAACTTAGCTAGACATAATGAAAGAAAGCAAAATAGATAAACAAAATAAGAACATAAAAGTTAACTAAGTAAAGGAAAGGAAATGAAAGGCATAAACTTAATATTAATGAAAACAAAGCATAAAAAATACAAAGAGAGAAAGGAAGAGCATGATCTTGATCTGGAAATCAAGATGCCTAAATGCATGGCAAATGCCTCCTTTTATAGGCCAAAAATGGGAACTATTGATTTGATGACTAATTGATAAGTGGGTGACCAACTTTTGACTTGGTGACAATCCTTATCTTCTCTTGTCTGCCCAAAACGTCATTGATAACGTCAAAATTGGAGCCAGTTGTAAACATGAAAGTTGTAGGCAATTGTCTCAGCTTTCTTGTGTAAAAATTTCAGCTCATTTGGACTTCTAGAACTCCAGATATGGCCAAAATACCGAATAGTGCTCGGGCTGGAAGACAGATTCGGGCTTCTTTGTTGTTGCTACAATTTGGACTTGATAATGGCCTTTTTAGATCTTGGGCTCCATATGAAAGTTGTAGGCCTATGTCTTACCTTTCCATCCATATAAATTGGACCTAAATCTGAGATCTGTAGCTCCAGATATGACCCAATTACCGAACAGTGTTCCGGTTTGGATTGCACCGACATCTCTTTTCTAAGTTTGGCCATCTCTTTATCCTTGCAATTTAAGTTCTTCAAGTCATCAATCAATCCTTTCATTTATGTGATAGGCCTGCATTAAAAATAGACATTTACCATAAATTATAGGTATCTTATATTATTAGATACATTATTATAAAACATATTTTAGTTAAGGAGTTATTGATACTTCAAGTGCAAAATGATGATATAAAACCATGATAAAAATGCACTTTTAAGTACTAATCACACCCCCCAACCAGCTTATTACTAGTCCCTAGTAATCAAAGCGTTAAAATAGAAAACAAATTTGCAAATTTCACAAAGCAAGGTATTCATCATTTAACTTCCATTAATCTATCCAGATAAACAAACTCTCATTAAATTTATATATCTGCTCAATACCACTTAACAAGATATTAATAAACCTTTCTTTTGTGCTCAATGTATCAACACATAATTATGGGGCTTTTCTTGGAAGAAAACAAAATTTTTGTTCTAATGTTTAAGGTTAACTTCCTTGGGTTGGGATTATTATTTTTGTCTTTTTTTTTTAATGTATATACATATAATTTAAAAATATCATGCATCTTTAACCCATGTAATGAGCTTTCAGCTAATGACTCCCAGACCAGTTGGTATTAGGGCATTAGGTGTTAAGACACCCCTACGAGCTTAGTAACTCGGGTCGCAGATACTGATATGTAGATAGTGCAATGTTTGATTCCTTTAAGCTTTTCTCCTCAACCCATGTAACAAGCGTTGGGCCAATAGCTCCCAAGTCAGTTGACTTTAGGGTATTAGGTGTTAAAACACCCCTTCGGGCTTAATTGCTTAGGTTAGGGAGGCTACGAAACCAAACTTATCTACATTTTTATTATCATCATTTTTTTTTTCTTTTTTTTTTTTTTTTTTTTTTTTTTTTTTTTTTTTTTTTTTTTTTTTTTTTTTTTTTTCTTTTTAATTATATACAATCCCTTTCCCTTAGTTGTTACCTTTAACAAAAGAACATAAATAATGTAATAATCCAATATGCAACCCACAATCATATGTTAAAGTGTGTGTGTGTAAATTAAGGTTTAAGAATACATGTTAAATAAGTATATGAGCAGAATTAAGTGGTAACAATACGAGAGTTTGTAAACCTGAATATTTCAGGAAGTATTATAATAGACCTTGTTAAGAATGGTTACTAAGATGCGTCTCAAGAGTCACTTTAACAAAAGAACTCCTTTACTCTGCCATCCTAGTAACAACAATTATGCACATGCTTTATGAAATGAAAAACAATTTTTTTTTTTATCAACTACTACCCTCTCCCCCCAACCAAAACGAGACATTGTCCTCAATGTTCTAAGGTAGAAAGATAGAGTATAAAAGATATCACCTGAAATAACGAACACTGACAAAACCTGAAACACACTGAAACAAAAATAAGAAATAACAAAACACAATAATAAAACCAAAAGACATAAACATTCACAAATGAAGGCTCAAATCCAATCTAAGCTTTTTACGGCTTTCCTTAGATGACCAATTTATGCGACTCATGGAAGGATCAATCACAGGAATGAAAGATTGTAGTTGGTCAATCAATTGTTCAGCAGTAGTAGCAGAGATTATGATTTGTCGTGCAGAAGATGTTAGAAATTCCTGTTCCACAGCATGATCAAGAAAAGACAACAACTTATCATAATAACCATTAACATTTAACAAACCTATGGGTTTATGGTGAATGTGCAGTTGAGCCCAAGAGGAAATATGAAAGATCTCTTCCAATGTGCCTAGACCACCTGGTAAAGCAATGAAGGCATCAGCATGGTTAAACATTGCATTCATTCGAGCCGACATTGTGGAGACCTGAAGTTCCTCTCCAATTGTTTTTCCAATGATGTCCCCTTGTGCCAAAGCTTCAGGGACGATTCCTAAAACTTGACTACCTCCTAAAAATGCAGCTATTGACACACCTCCCATTAACCCAAGACTGCCTCCCCCATACACTAAATGAATCTTTCTCTCAGCTAGCACCTGACCAAGATGATTTGCTGATTCTAAAAACTCCTTTTCTTTCCCAGGACTAGATCCACCGAAAACACAAATATTTCTTATTTGATGACTTGAGGAACTTGCCATTTCTACACACTTCTGTATTTGTTGAATGTATGGGTTGAGTAGAAATGAAAGGAAGGAAAAGAGGGTTTTATAGATGAGAAAGTAGAAAGGCAATCATAACATCTATATGTAGGCCAGCTAGAGTCTCACACACTCTCTCTCTCTTTTTATTTATTTATTTATTTACTTTTGAAAAAAGCATGTGTATGTACAGGTAGTTGTGATTGTGGCTCACATCTTCCCTTGGTTTTACGTCCAAGAACGGCTTAAACGCCCTCTATGGGTCGGGGATAGGCTTCCCATCCAGTTTTCTTAAAAGCTGGCAAACAGGGTCTTTTTTAGTTAGATTCCCAAGACTAAGTCGATCATGTTCTTTATGAAATAGTGGCCATAAATCAGGAATTGCACGATGCACATCTCCACTAGGATGCGTCTCAAGAGTCAATAGAAGATTATTTAAAGACTCCTTACTCAAGCCATCCATAATGAATTGTATTTTATCTTCACGATTTATAGATACCATTCCTAAAGAATGACATTGTGTATTACAAGTCCATCTAGCACATCGATGACAGACTTTCAGTCATTTTGCACGACGTTTCTTTGCAAAAGTGCTTTTACCTGTTCCAGACATGTGTGAAATGAAGGAGTTAGAGGACTCACCTGATAATCGAACCTTTGCTTCAATCAACCAACGAATATCTTCAGGAATTCCATGATTCATTAACAATCTCAATCTTGCACATTTAGCATAGTAAATTTTTGTAATCGCATTCTGAGGCAGAGCGGGAAAATACTTTTTCAATTTTTCAAGATTGGTGTCCATTTTTAAATGAGAATTGGAAGAGAGATTCAAAGAATTGCACAAATATATACACAGATATCAATTATTGTGGGAAACTGAAAGAACCGACTTAAGTCACGGAGTACCGTTATCCGCCATTTAACCGGGGTGAGAGAAACTAGCAAAAATCACTCAAAAAGAAACACAAAAACAATGTGAGAAAAACAAAATAATCAACTTTTATCTACAAGATCATTCAAACCAGCTGATTCATTTTCACTAGGAAAATTATCAAAGTAAGCTTTCAAACGATGTCCATTTTCCTTAAAATCATTGTCATTCATTGAATTCTCAATATCACAGGCCCTATAAGGATTGGTCCATCTTAATCTTAGCTCTTTAGGGAATGCATAGAGTTGAGAATCATAAAACAAAACTTTTTGACCAGTGTCAATTTTTTGACAATTTTCACAAGTTTTGCAGAATGCATGTGTGTCCTTGAATATGGTGGGCCAATAAAATCCATTTTGAAAGATTTTTGCAGCAGTCTTTTTTGACAAGAAATAACTTCCACATGCTTTAAAATGACAAAGTTTAATGACACTACTTACCTCATTGTCAGGAATGAATCTTTGAAATATTTGATCAGGACAATATTTGAATAAGTTAGGGTCATCACAATAAAAGTTCTTCACTTCGTTCAAAAACATTTCTTTATCTTGAGTACTCCAATCAGCTGGCAAATCTCCTAAAGCAAGAAAATTAATATTTTTATCATACCAAGGCATTGGACTAAGACAAAAGTAAGGATCCGTTAGGAAAGTAATCATCGATTGGTGTGATGTCAGATGTCGAATCTGTTGTCACTATTGACAAAAGATTCGCATCAACATTTTCGGTGCTTGTTTCATCCATGATTTCTTCCTTAGAATAAATCATTTGCAAATCTTCAGATTCATCTAACTTAGTTTTACTTAAAGTAGATTCAAGTTGATCATAAACTAATTCGTCAATATGATCTACTTCTTGTAAATCATTATCATCTCTAGGTTGCTTGCAAATGTTGAAAATATTCATCTCCAATGTCATGTTTCCAAATGATAGCTTCATCAATCCATTCATACAATTAATCAATGCGTTAGAGGTTGCAAGAAATGGACGTCCTAAAATAACAGGAAATGAATTACATGCTTCAACAGGTTCTGTATCCAAGACAATAAAATCCACAGGATAAATGAATTTATCGACTTGTACTAACACATCTTCAATTATTCCTCTAGGCACTTTTACAGATCTATCAGCAAGTAAAAGAGATATAGAAGTTGGTTTTAACTCACCTAGATTGAGACTCTGAAATACTGAATATGGAAGTAAATTCACACTAGCACCGAGATCAAGTAAGGCTCTTTCAATTTTATGCTCTCCAATAAAGCAAGAAATTGTAGGACAACCAGGGTCTTTATATTTCAAAGCATTATTGTTCTGAAGAATAGCACTTACTTGTTTGGCTAGAAAGGCTTTCTTTTTCACATTCAGTTTCCTCTTCATAGTGCATAGATCTTTTAAAAATTTAGCATAGGAAGGAACCTGTTTAATAGCATCCACAAAGGTATATTGATCCTTACCTGTCTGAAAATTTCAAAAATTTCAGAGTTGTGATTGACTTTCTTTTGTTTGGTCATAGCATGAGGAAATGGAAGTGCGGGTGGTGAATCAGTCGTTTCTTTGCAATTTCCAGATTCAACCCCTTCCTTACCCTCAGAGATTGACTCATCATCTTTCTCATAAGGTTCAAGAGAGGGTTTTTCAATAACCTTACCACTGCATAAAGTAGTGACTGATTTGACTTGATCCATGTGTTGACTTCCAGAACTACTTGTATTTGCATTGTATTGCCCCTTGGGATTTTGTTGTGGTTGAGATGGAAACTTACCTTTCTCTTGAAAACTTACCTTTCTCTTGGAAACTGAGAGCAGATGTTAATTTTGCAAGAGTATTTTTAAAATCTGTCATGTTTTGAGCAAGTTGAGTATTGATTGTCTCTTGCTTTTCAATGAATGCATGCAATGTTTCCTCAAGATTTGTTCTAAGCGGTGGAGCATAAGGAGGTGCATATCCATGAGAATTTTGGAAATTGTGGTGTGCTTGAAATGGTGGTTGTGAAGTTTGTGCATTGTTGTTCTCATGTGTCATGTCTTTTCAACAAGAAACAAGGTTAAGTATTCACAACTTGAAAAAGCAAATGGGGCAAGTAGCTTCAAGTGTAGGGAAATTGGAGGCACAAATGAATGGAAAATTGCC
Organism: Populus euphratica; assembly: GCF_000495115.2. NCBI lineage: Eukaryota > Viridiplantae > Streptophyta > Magnoliopsida > Malpighiales > Salicaceae > Populus > Populus euphratica. The sequence continues at coordinate 21,894 of NW_011500659.1, read as the reverse complement.
CTCTCAATGAGAAAATTGGAGGCACAAAGGTTAAAACACATTGAGATGGAGAAAAAAGAAGAGATAAAAACTGAATTGAGTATAAAGAAGAAACATACTTCTCTTTCCCAAATTGAAATAATGACCAACATTCTAAAGGTAATTCCTCACTCAATGAATTCTAATTTTAAAACAATTCCACCTTTTTTTGTGAGTTCTTCTAGGTCAAAGAAAGATGACAAAAAAACAGAGATTTTAGAGGTTTTCAAAAAAGTAGAACTCAACATTCCTTTGCTTGATGTTATCAAGCAACTTTCCAAGTATGCCAAATTCTTAAAGGAGTTGTGTACTACCAAGAGAGCTTTCAAACTGAATGATCATGAAATGGTAAGTATGGGTGAAGTTATATTTGCTATTTTTCAAAAGAATATGCCTTTGAAGCAAAAAGACCCAGGTGCGTTTACTATCCCATGTGTTATTGGTAATGCTAGTTTTAAAAGAGCCTTATGTGATTTAGGTGCATCTATTAGTGTTATGCTTAAACATGTTTATGATTCTCTTAGTCTTTAGCTTTTAAATAAAACTAGTATTGTAATACAACTTGCCAATCATAGTTTTGTTTATCCACTTGGTGTGATAGAAGATGTCCTAGTCAAGATTAATAGTTTGGTTATTCCATGTGATTTTTATATTTTTGATATGGAACATGATTCTTGGGATTTATCAAACAACACTCCTATATTGTTGAGGAGAGCATTCTTGAAAACTGCCAATACAAAGATTGATTGTGGTAAGGATACTTTGTTTATAGAGGTAGGAGATGAAAAAATTGAATTTAATTTTCATGATGCAATGAAATATTCTTATAGCAATGTTTATTCTATCACATACTATGACCAAGTTGATAAGTGTGTGCAACAAGTTTTTGATTTTGATTGTGAGGATGGATTAAGCGTAGCTTTGAGCTATGACTATGATTTTACAAAGATAAAAGAGATGGAGAGGGACATAGGTGTTCCCCAAAACATGCACGAATTAGCATTGGCTTTGCAAGCTTTGCAAATCGTTCCCCATGTTAATGTCTTTGTTGATTTAGTACTTTCACATAAAAAGCTTTTGCCATCTATTTTTCAGGCCCCCGAGCTAGAATTGAAACCTTTGCCCGATATTTGAAGTATATATTCATTGGTGACAACAATACACTTCCTGTTATAATAGCAAAAGGTCTGACAAGTACATAAGAGGAAAAACTTGTGAAGTTTTTGTGTGATCATAAGACGGTCATTGGATGGACTTTAGCCAACATCAAGGGCATTAGTCCCTCAATGTGTATGCATCACATACTATTGGAGGACAATGCGAAACCAATAAGGGAAATGCAAAGGAGGTTGAACCCGCCTATAATGGAGGTAGTGAAATCTGAAATTTTGAAACTGTTAGATGTAAAAGTCATTTATCCCATCACGAACAGTAAATAGGTGGCGCCAATCAATGTGGTGCCTAAAAAGACCAGAATCACATTGGTGAAAAACAAAAATAATGAACTCATCCCTACTCGCATCTCGAGTGGATAGAGAATGTGTGTTGATTACAAAAAGCTAAATCTTGCTACACGTAAAGATCATTTTCCATTATCATTCATGGACCAAATGCTTGAACGCCTAGTAGGTATGTCTTTTTATTGCTTTCTTGATGGATATAGTGGATACAATTAGATTGTTATTAATCTTAAAGATCAAGAAAAGACTATATTTACATGTCCATTTAGTACATATGCATATAGGAGAATGCCCTTTGGTCTCTGTAATGCACCCGCAACTTTTCAAAGATGCATGATGAGTATTTTTTATGACTATATTGAAAGAATAATTGAGGTTTTCATGGATGAGTTCACGGTATATGGTGATTCTTTTGATAAATGTCTAGAAAATTTATCTTTGCTCGTGAAAAGGTGCATTGAAACTAACCTTTTCTTAAACTATGAAAAGTATTATTTTATGGTAGAACAAGGAATAGCTTTTAGGCATGTTGTGTCTTCACGTGGATTAGAGGTTGATAAAGCTAAAATAGATGTTATTTCATCATTGCCTTACCCCTCATGCGTGAGGAAAGTTCATTTTTTTTAAGTCATGTACGTTTTTATCGACGCTTTATCAAAGATTTCTCGAAGATTATAGCACCCTTGTGTAAATTATTATCCAAAGAAGTGTATTTTGTATTTGATCATGTAAATATGCTCATGATGAGCTTAAAAGGCGTGTCACATCTACCCTTATAATCCAACCACCAAACTGGGATGAGCCTTTTGAGATAATGTGTGATGCGAGTGACCATGCAGTAGGCGCTATACTTAGGCAAAGAATAGGGAAGAATTTACATGTTACTGCCTATACTTCTTGCATGTTCAATGGAACGCAATACAATTAGCATACAACTGTAAAGGAATTATTTGCAGTGGTGTTTACTCTTGAAAAATTCAGGTCATATCTACTTGGTACAAAAGTCATTGTTTTTACTAACCATGCAGCTTTAAGATATTTTTAGAAGAAAAAGGAGTCCAAACCAACATTGATTAGGTGGATCTTGCTTTTGCAAGAATTTGATCTTGAGATAAAAAACAAAAAAGGTGTCAAAAACCATGTGGCTGATCACTTGAGTCGACTGAGGACCGAGGATATACCAATCGAAACAATAAGAGAAACATTCCCTAATGAACAATTGTATGTGCTACATTTCTCTACAAGACCATGGTATGCTGATTTGGTGAACTATTTAGTCACCAAAGAATTTCCTCTAGGTTTGTCTACATCCTAAAAGGACAAGTTACAAGCTGATGCTAAATATTATTTTTAGGATACTACTTACTTGTGGAAATTTTGTATGGATCAAGTAGTAAGAAGATGTGTATCACAGGATGAATTTCATTTCATTCTCACTTTTTTCATTCTCATTCTTCTGGTGGGCACTTTGGAGCAAAAAGAACGGCCCATAAAATACTTGAAAGTGGTTTCTATTGGCTTTTTATTTTTAAAGATGCATATCACTTCTGCAAATCATGTGAGAAATGCTAAAGCATAGGTAATATCAATCATAAGAATCAAATGCATTTAATGAATATTCTTGTAAGTGAAACTTTTTATGTTTGGGGTATTGATTTTATGGGTCTATGATTAGTACTTAAAAGTGCATTTTTATCAAGGTTTTATATCATCGTTTTGCACTTGAAGTATCAATAACTCCTTAACTAAAGCATGTTTTATAATAATATATATCTAATAATAGAAGATACCTTTAATTTGTGGTAAATGTTCATTTTAAATGCAGGCCTATCACATAAATGAAAGGATTGATTGATGACTTTAAGAACTTAAATTGCAAGGGCAAAGAGATGACTAAAATTAGAAAAGAGATGTCGGTGCAATCCAAACCCGAACACTGTTCGGTAATTGGGTCATATCTGGAGCTATAGATCTCAGATTTAGGTCTACTTTATATGGATTGAAAGTTAAGACATAGGTCTACAACTTTCATATGGATCCCAAGATCTAAAAAGGTCATTTTCAAGTTCAAATTATAGCAACAACAAAGAAGCCCGAATCTGTCCTCCAGCCCGAGCACTGTTCAGTATTTTGGCCATATCTGGAGTTCTAGAAGTCCAAATAAGCTGAGTTTTTTACACAAGAAAGTTGAGACAATTGCCTACAACTTTCATGTTTTCAAGTGGCCAGTTTTGACGTTATCAATGACGTTTTGGGCAGATAAGAGAAGATAAGGATTGTCACCAAGTCAAGAGTTCGCCACCCACTTATCAATTAGTCATCAAATCAATAGTTCCCAATTTTGGCCTATAAAAGGAGGCATTTGCCATGCATTTAGGCATCTTGGTTTCCAGATCAAGATCATGCTCTTCCTTTCTCTCTTTGTATTTTTTATGCTTTGTTTTCATTAATATTAAGTTTATGCCTTTCATTTCCTTTCCTTTACTTAGTTAACTTTTATGTTCTTATTTTGTTTATCTATTTTGCTTTCTTTCATTATGTCTAGCTAAGTTAGTTATGTCAAGGTGAAAAGGTTACACTAATGGTGTAAGAATAAGTATAATGTAAACTTAATATGGACTTTAATGTTTGATACTAACATGTTTTATATTTGTTATCTTGTTCACTCTTTAATACTTTGCTTGTTAAATGACTAATCTTGATTTATGTTGTATAACACTTGGTACAACAAATGCTTGGCACTTTCATAGCCCATAATGTATGGTATAACCGACACCTGAGCTATGAAAGGAACTTGATTTATTGTTAACATAAGTTATAATCATGAATGCTTGACGAGATTTACAAGTATTAGCATTAATTGAATAAGATGACTAATGTAATCATGTTAACAATATATAATCTGATTGGAACCTCCTTTGTGTGTGGTTTCCAATTCAATAATAAGAGTTTATACTATACTTGTTTGATATACCATTAGTGGAACCTCTAACCTTGACATTTGTTATTATCATTGTTTAATCGTTACATTAATATTCCATCTCAAAGTTCTCATCTTCTTCTTCTTCTTCTCCTTCTTTTTCTTTATTATTATTATTATTATTATTATTATTATTATTATTATTAGTACTACTACTACTACTACTACTACTACTACTACTACTACTACTACTACTACTACTACTACTACTACTACTACTACTACTACTACTACTACTACTACTACTACTACTACTACTACTACTACTACTACTACTACTACTACTACTACTACTA
>NW_011500659.1:5542-16808 GCF_000495115.2 Populus euphratica | reverse complement strand
AATGAATACTCAACCAATAATTGTCTAACCTTGCCTTCTTTTAAGGAATGGCTCCATGAATAAGCTCATGCTTTAAACAATTTTCAAAGGGCCAACCACAACCCATATTCACAAACATACAAACTTGGTTGGAGAAATCACCCAAATCTTAGTTGGAAGAGTGATAATAACAATGTACAAACTTCACAACCACCATTTCAAGCACACCACAATTTCCAAAATTCTCATGGATATGCACCTCCTTATACTCCACCTCCTAGAAGAAATTTTAAGGAAACATTGCATGTATTCATTGAAAAGCAAGACACAATCAATACTCAACTTGCTCAAAACATGACAAATTTTAAAGATACTCTTGCAAAATTGACATCTGCTTTTAGTTTCTAAGAGAAATGTAAGTTTTCATCTGAACCATAACAAAATCTCAAGGGACAATACAATGCAAATGCAAGTAGTTCTAGAAGCCAACACATGGATCAAGTCAAATCAGTCACTACTCTTCGTAGTGGTAAGGTTATTGAAAAACCCACTCTTAAACCTTGTGAGAAAGATGATGAGTCAATCTCTGAGGATAAAGAAGGGGTTGAATCTGAAAGTTACAAAGAAACGACTGATTCCCCACCATCACAACCATTTCCTCATGTCATGACCAAACAAAGAAAAGTTAATCAAAACTCTGAAATCTTTGAAACTTTCAAATAGTTAAGAATCAATATACCTTTGCTGAATGCTATTAAACAGGTTCCTTCATATGCTAAATTTTTGAAAGATCTATGTACGGTGAAAAGGAAACTGAATGTGAAAAAGAAAGCCTTTTTAGCCGAACAAGTGTCATTCTTCAGAACAATAATGCTTTGAAATATAAAGACCCTAATTGTCCTATAATTTCTTGCTTTATTGGAGAACATAAAATTAAAAGAGTCTTACTTGATCTTAGAGCTAGTGTGAATTTACTTCCATATTCAGTTTTTCAGAGTCTCAATCTAGGTGAATTAAAACCAACTTTTGTAACTCTTTTACTTACCCATAGATCTGTAAAAGTGCCTAGATGAATAATTAAAGATGTGTTAGTATAAGTCGATAAATTCATTTATCCTATGGATTTTATTGTCTTGGATACACAACTTGTTGAAGTATGTAATTCATTTCCTATTAATTTAGGATGTTCGTTTCTTGCAACTTCTAATGCATTGATTGTAGAAATGGACTGATGAAGCTATCATTTGGAAACATGACATTAGAGATGAATATTTTCAACATTTGTTATATTATTGTTATTTATAATTTGTACAATTAACCTCTCTGTGGTTCGACCCCGGTCTTGCCGAGTTATTTATTATTTCGGCACTCATGTACTTAGAAAAAGACATCTATTTTTTAATCTTGTTATTGAACTTCTATAACCGGTGTGCACATGCTTGTGTGTGTGAAACATGTAAATCATTGTCTATGCATATCAATTTTAATATTCAACATGGTCTTTTTTATGGTCTTTTTTCTATTTATGATTTAATTATAATCTTTTCAATAAAATGTTTTTTTCTTTTTTACAATTACTATTTTTTTTTTAATGTCAATTTCATCTGGTTTTACGCAACACCATGGGATGGTTCTCAGTGAATTCCTCCCAGAAAAGACAGATACAAAAGTAATTAAGCGTTGTGGTTAAATAAATAAAAAACAGACATAAAAAAATAAATTTGTTTTTAGAATTAATTAAAAAATGATTTTTTGATCTTTTGAAGTCTTGAATGGATTTTCATGCAGTATTCATTTCCGATCCTTTGACTGGTGGCTATCCTAATGGCTGCTCCCAATCAAGCAATGATGAGTTGCTACTTGAATAAAGCAGACTTAAAAAGCCTCTGGGAGACCCCTACTGGATAAAGGATAATAAATAAACATTTTTTTTATGAATTACTATATTGAGAATAAGAGAACTGCAGGATGGAAGGGTCGAATCATGTTGATTTACAAGAACAATGTGATGATCAAATTCATAAAATTCTTCATAAATGAATGAAATATTGAACTAGAGTTAATGTTGGTAGCCACTTGTTATAGTTCTTGGTAGAGGAGAGTCTGGCTTGGAACAAAATCATGTTTGTGGCTATCGAATTCCTACCTTTTTTCTCAACTGTTGGCGCTGCTCGTTTTATATGACGTCGTATTGTATTGACAATGGGTTTATCGTTTATGTATGTTTGCTACTCTATTAAAAAGTTCATTTACTTTTTAGTTTTAACGTTGTTTTTAAATTAATATTATTTTAGTTTTTTATTTGAATTTTAATAATTTGTTTCCAATCATTACAAATCTGTTTGCACGCTTAAACTGATAGTCCCTGATATGTAGGCTTTAATTTGATTTCCACAATTTAAAGAAGTCATAACTGAAACTCGGATAAAGCTGCCAGAGAAACTGTTTGTTCGAGTTCATTCATATACACACCTATATCCTCCTCCTCCTCCTACTACTACTCTCTCCTTTCTTTATACAAACACTACACCTCAGCTCCGCTTCTCTTGTCCAGCACCGTGTGCTCACTTCAGTTCAGTTGCGATCTTTAACGTTAACGGACTCTAACTGGCTCTTTTCAGAAAAAAAAAAAAAGGAATTCTGTTAATTTAGTTAACAAAGATTTTCAAAGACCTTCGGAATTGCCACCGCCACAACAACAACAAAAAAACCTAAAAATACATCATATATAAACGAGTCTCGGGAGATAGCATCACCTCACTTTTCTTCTGTATTTTATAACTATATTATATCAGAATGGATTTCTCTCTACCACAAACCCTACTCCCTGGTTACCGCTTCTCTCCCACTGATCGAGAACTGGTCCAATTCTATCTCTACCCAAAGGTCACCAACCCTCTTTTCATCACCTCCGTTCCTGTTAGAGATTGTGACATCTACGCCCATCAACCTCTCCAAATTTGGAGCGCCTTCCACAGGCTCCAAGGAGAAGATGTCTTCTTCTTCACTAAACTCAAAAAGAGAAGTCCCACTTCCCATGTCACCCGCAAAATTGCCGGTGGCCCTGCAACATGGCATAGAGAAGACACTGACCGAGCCATCGGTGTCGCTATTGACGAACATTGCTCTGTCACAACCATCAGGAAAAGCTTCAGTTATCAAAGCACTCAGTCTGGCCAACATGGCTGCGGCTGGACAATGTACGAGTATAGCTTGCCATCCCTTTCTCAAGTCATTGTTCTGTGTCAATTGAGAAGGAAAGAAGACAACAAGAGTCACACACAAACGACCAAAAAGAGGAGAAGGCAAGCTGACGATGTTGATGGTGCTACAAACACCATATCTCAGAAGGCCAGGGTTGGTGAAGGCTATCACCAGCAACAGATCACGTGTTTCGAGGCGCCGGCCGAAACTGAATATGAGATCGTGTATAATGGGGTGACATTTGACAATTTGAAGTCCTTTTCTCATCAACTTGTTCTGGACTTTGACAATGATCAGGTGGCTGTCAGTTCCGTTGCTTCAACTATCAACGTTGCAGCACCAACTGTATTCACTTCAAGTTGTGCAGAGAACTTGCTACCAGATGTGGTCGTGTGCATCGACAATGATGAGGAGCCTTCTGCAACAGAGGAGGATGATGATTACCATCGAGAGCTTCTTCGACTGCTGGATTTCGATGGTGGCTCTGACTTGGCAGATGGGGTTCCGTTCATTCAAACAACATCTTAGGCTGATGAGGTTCATTCTACACCAAAAGGATCGACTCCGGTTGAATCCCTCGGAACTGATGCTGATGGCTTTCATCTTGACGCCCAAGTTTCTGGTTCCAGCCTTAGCAGCGGTTGGAGAGGTCGTTTTCGCAACAGCTGCCGCAAGCAAATCCACCATGCCTGGTTCAAGAAAATGAAGTTCAGATGCTCTACAATCCTTTTCGTATGGAGAGCCCGTATGAGGTTTCTTTATTGTAGTGGTCTATAATGGATAATGCTACTGCTGGAAATTCAAGAGAATCCATAACCTATACTTCCGCAGTTTAAAACCTGCAGCAACTCTGATTTGATGAATTCTATCCTAAGGATGTAGTCTAGGCTTCATCCAAAGTCCTACGCACACTGGACTTCTATAACCAATATATATATATTAATCCGTTACCGTATATATGCAATGAACATGCAAACCAAATAACTGACGAGAGGGAAGAGTTAATTAATTGTCTGTGCATATCAGTTTTAATATTCAACATGGTCTTTTTTCTGTTTATGATTTAATTACAATCTGTTAGCTTGTAAATAAGTTTTCATACAAGCTACAATCTGTAAGGAACGCTTTGCCAATTTATCAATAAAATCATGTTTGTGGCTATCAAATTCCTACCTTTTTTTTCTCAACAGTTGGCGCTGTTTGTTTTATATGACGTCGTATTGTATTGGCAATGGGTTTGTCGTTTATATATGTTTGCTACTCTATATTAATATTATTAATTCTGATAGTTATCAATTTCTTAGATCCAATATTTAGTTGTATAATTTATAAGTGATTAGAGACAAAGTGAAACAAAGAATAAATACAGGAGCGTCAGGGTACTTTTTCTTTTCATTAATTCTAATAATAAAGTAATTTTTTACCCCTCTGGAAAAAAAAATGTTCATTTACTTTTGGTTTTAACATTTTCTTTAAATATTATTCGAGTTTTTTATTTAATTTTTAATAATTTGTTTTCAATCATTACATATCTTGTCCGGCACCGTGTGCTCACTTCAGTTCAGTTGCTAGCCTTAAACTCTAACAGACTCCTTTCATTAAAAAAAGAATTGTGTTAATTTAGTTAACAAAGATTTTCAAAGACCTTTGGAAGCACCATGGCCAAAAAAAACATCATTTATAAACGAGTTGGGGAAATAGCATCAACTCAACTCACTTATGTAAGCAACGTATAATTGCTAAAAAAATTTATTGAGGCTGAAAATAAAATTTTAGCAGATAGTAATATTAAGGTTATATGATTTTAATATTTGTTAATAGATTTATAGGTTTATTTTATTTTTGCTTTTATTATTTAGTATGATAACTTTGATATCATTTATCTTTTAACAAATTCTATTTTCATGCTCGTACTAAATTTGTTGAGATAGATTTTTTTTTTTATAACCAGGTTACAAAAAAAGAAATTCAAATTCGTTTTATCTCCTTTCATGAATACTTTCTAAATATCTTTACCAAATTGTTTTCTGCTATGTTCTTTATTGCCTTTTGTTATAGGTTTCAAGTCAATTCTTATATATATATATATACACACACATGATTATTTCAATGTTATAATCCCTATAGTTGCTATCATATATGACAAAATATGATGGCAATTATAAGGATTATAACATTGAAATAATTCTATATTATTTCTTTTAATTATTTTCTAGTGTTGGTTCATTTCGCAAATGCACGAATCATAACAAGTAATAAAATGATAAGTAGAGTATCATCTCACGAGGATTTGTAAAAATTACTACTAATTACCAAAGTCTTTTAAATTATGATTTATTTGAGGAATCGAATGAGATAGATTATGAAACAAAAATTAATGATTAAAAAATAAACAACCAAATGATTAAATATTAATGAATTCAATTGTATTGGTTTTAGAATTTCTGACTTACCGTAACTATGCTTATTTGAACTTTCTCGATTAAATTAATTACTCCTAATGTTGATAATCAGGTTTTTTTAATGTAAATATTGATCTCTCTCGAGCATCAATAAATTATTTTGACAAACAAATTTCATATATTCTACGAAAGTTCTGAATTTGTCAAAATTTATTAAGTACTGTAAAACCTGTAACAATTACAAAGGTTCCTAGGATATCTCTATCTTATAGAGTTCTTAAAATATTTCAAACAATAGTTAAAACAATTATCACTTCTCAGTTTCAAATTGAATTCCAAATCATATTCATAGTAAGGTTATTTGTTCACATATTCATAGTAAGGTTATATAAAAAATAAAAGTCTATTTCATAGTTAAATTGAAGAGAAACAAACTTGATACGATGAACATCACTCAAAAGTAAAGAATTTTAGTGGAATAGATAGGTGTCCTCCTGATCTTCAATATTTTTGCCTCTGTTCTTTTTGGTTTCTGTTGGTGCCGCTTCCTCCTCTTTTCCTTAGTCTCTTTTAGGTTTTCTCTATGTATGCCTCTTCTCTCTTGCAAACCTTTTTTTTTCTTTTATATTGTGGTCTTTTTACCCCTGCTGGCCTTTTCTAGTTTGAATTTCTTCTTACCCAAACATTGCAGGCCAAGTTTGAGGTAGGAAACTTGCAAATTCAAAGATCGTTATTTCAGAAGAAATTGTAGAAAATTGAATCTTCTTTCCAACAACATCAATCTTGCAATTTTTGGATCTATGAGACTTGAGATAAGGGTCATGAACCGAGACAGTATTTGGAGTGCAAGAAATACGGGTCTAATTCAATCAATGTTCGGTTTTATTACCCGATTCTATCTGCTTAGTAACCTAGTATTTGAAAACACATTAATTTCTCACGAGGTCAATAGTTTATAAAGAAATTCAAAATTCTAATTATCTTGTGCAACGTATCCAAAATATTTAAAAATCAAGCATGAATAGTGGAAAATATATATGCTAAAAATTCTCTTACCATATATATATAAAAGTCACAATTTCATTTTATTATTCTCAACTACACAAATTAAAATATAAAAATTGTAGCAAAAAGACACTATATTGGGCATTTATCCTATACTTGTGCAAATGAAAATCAGCTTAGAGAGAATCAAGGCTTAGAATTATAATAACTGAAACACAAAATGTTGAAATTACCGAATACAAACTTTCTTTAAAAAAAAATTCTTTAATGGGCTAATTTTCTTTAATAAAAAAAAATATATTAAAAAAGATATCATGTTAACCCACCACAAATGGGGGGAAGATATTTCTTTGGTCTAAATACAGACGATAATGAATTCCATGCTGTGAAGGTCATTAAACATGGATGTGACCAAGTGTTTTTGCATGTTTCATGACAAAGCAATTGATATTATCTACATTTTTAGTACAATATTGCAATGGATACTGTCAAGGCATGATAAGCTGAAAACAAAAGTTTCATACAGATAAAACATGGCATATGTTATACTGTTCTTGTTTTGCTATGCCAAAATCCCTAATAATCCAACATTTTCTTTTCTTGTTTTGCTATTTTTCTCAACTAATTATTAACAATTTTACCATAGAGCATATAATAGAACGTTTTATGTTCCCTTCCTTGATCTTTGTTGATGTGTAGGAAAATGGATTGGGTTAGCTAACCAAGTCAAAATGATGTATTATATTTAATAGTATTATATTAGTGATCTATTATATTTATCGATAAATATTCTGATAAACAAATAAAAACATCTATAACATTTTTTGTCAATAATATATTAAATTCAATGGTAAATTTACCGATTGATTTGAGAAGGCATAAAGTTGCTGTAATCAAATAGATTTAAGAATAGAATTGGCATTTTAGGCCATGTGGACGTCTAGGGTCAATTGATGAAGCACTAAGCTGGCACTGTTATGATTTCATAAACTGAAACATTTGAACATATACTGAACTTAAAGTAAAAAATTTATAATTTTCTAATAAGGGCAACATGCATGTGCCTACAAACTCATGAGAGAACCCCGCAGATCAGAGAGCTCTCTTCTTTATACAAAAGGAAAGACAGAAACACAAAAAAAAAAAAAATCAAAAACAACGAACTGCATAGATGAATATTGCATTTAATTTCTAAATTTCATGCAGCAGACGATCATTGGACCCCATCGATCGAGCTTCACTTGTTCATGCCAGTTGCATTCTTTACTCCTTCAACAGCTTCCTGTGTCTTAGCCCTCACCTGCTGACCAGCCTACACAAAAAAGAAACTATCAAAAAATAAAAACCTACTGCAAACTTACTCGCTAAGATTATCTGTGCCAAAATATGCAACTAATTATTAACACTTAGAGTGTTGCGAATTTTATTCATGAGTGTTCCTCATTCTTTTTTGCCTTTTCTTTTTGGTTTATTGTCATTCTTAAATCTTATGCACAATCCATTGTGCCATTGTGGTGAGAATGAATTCTCTAAAAAAATTATAGAACATGAGATTGAACAAAAATATGTGAACCTCTTGCACTGATTCCTTTGCAGATTGAGCAGCATTGTCAGCTCTGTCCATCAAGTTACTGGCCTTCTCCTGAAACAAACAAAATCGATATGTTATAGAGCATCACACAGTAATTTATATATAAAAGCAAAAGCAAAATAGAGAAAGAAATCCATAAGCTAACCTGAGCTTGGCCTTTGGTCTCACCAGCTTTGTAGCTCATCTTCTGGGTGTTGTCAGCCATTTTTGGTTATTGATTTCTTTGAAGGATTGAGAGAATGCAAATGAATTGAAAGCTAAAACACTTGAAAGATTGAAAACACAACTTTTGGTCATAAACATGAGCCATGGTTGCCTTAATTTATAGTGATTAAAACCAAGTCACTGCTTGACACGTAAAATGCTACGTGGAGTGATGGCTGAAATGTGTAAATTACTTAGACTAGCATGTGTCAAGCTGTTATTGAGGTTGAGATTTTGGGGCCCTTGGACCAGGGCCAGGGCGTTAGATTTTTTTTGTGTGCTATGTTTTGACCGCTTAATTTTATTTTATTTTTATATTTAAAAAAATTAATTTTTTTATTTTTTATTTTAAGTTAATATTTTTTAAATTTTTTAAAATTATTTTGATATGATAATATTAAAAATAATTTTTTAAAAATAAAAAAAATATTTTAATATATCTAAAACAATATTTTAAAAATAGCAATAACCATATATTTAAAAATAATATTTATAAATTAAATTGGCTAAATATTAGACTGGCTTCAACTTACACTTTTAACTATTTTTAATTTATTCTAATAAAAAACATTTTCAATCACATTATTAAATAAATATAAACAAATATTATTTTTATGGACCTTTTATGCATGATATATTTAGCTTGAATTAAAAAAAATTTGAATTTCCCGTTATATATTATTTAATATTATTATTAAATTCAATCTTAAACTTCTAAACCTTCTATCCAATTTACCATTTAATTATAATTGAAATTAAATTATATAAAAATTATTATACCATAATCCAATATATGATTAGTACTTAAAATTGTATTTTTATCAAGGTTTTATATTATCATTTTGCACTTCAAGTATCAATAACTCCTTAACTAAAGCATATTTTATAATAACATATCTAATAATATAAGATACCTTTAATTTGTGGTAAATGTTCATTTTAAATGCAGGTCTATCACATAAATGAAAGGATTGACTGATGAATTTAAGAAATGAAATTGAAAGGACAAAGAGATGGCCAAACTTAGAAAAAAGATGTTGGTACAGTCTAAACCAGAATACTATTTTGTAATTGGGTCATATCTGGAGCTGTAAATCTTGGATTTAAGTCTACTTTATATAAATGAAAGGTAAGACATATGCCTACAACTTTCATATGCAGCCCAAGATTTAAAAAGGGCATTTTCAAGTTCAAATTGTAGCAACAACAAAGAAGTCCGAATCTGTCCTACAAACCACGCACTGTTCAATGTTTGGCCCATATCTGGAGTTCTAAAATCCAAATGACCTCTATTTTTTTCCTGAAAAGCGAGATAATTTCCTACAACTTTCATGTCAAGTGCTTCCAATTCTACCGTTATCAATGACGTTTTAGGCAGATAAGAGAAGATAAGGATTGTCACCAAGTCAAACGTTAGCCATCCACTCATCAATTAGTCACCAAATCAATAATTCTCAATTTTGACCTATAAAAGAAGGCATTTGTCATGCATTTAGGCATCTTGGTCTCCAGATAAAATCATGTTATTGCTTTCTCTCTTTGTATTTTTGTAATGTTCAGTTTTTATTTTTAATAATATCAAGTTTGTGCCTTTCATTTCCTAACATAAGTTATAATCATGCATGCCTAATGAGATTTATAAGTATTAGTATTAATCGAATAAGATAACTAATGTAATCATGTTAACAATTTATAATCTGATTGGAACCTTCTTTGTGTATGGTTTTCAATTGAATAATAAGAGTTTATAATATACTTGTTTGATATACCATTAGTGGATCCTCTAACCTTAACATTTGTTGTTATCATTATTTAACCTTTACATTGATCTTCCATCTCAAAGTTCTCATCAACTTCTTCTTCTTTTTCTTCTTCTTATGCTTCTTCTTTATTACTATTACTACTATTAGTATTAGTAATATTATTATTAGTAGTAGTATTAGTAATAGTATTATTAATATTATTAATATTACTATTATTATTAGTATTATTATTGCTATTCGTATTACTATTACTATTACTATTACTATTACTATTATTAATATTGTTGTTATTATTGTTATTGTGTTATTGTTATCTATAATTTATACAATTAACCTCCATGTGGTTTGACCCCGGTCTTGCTGGGTTATTTATTACTTTGACACTCCTGCACTTGAAAGAAGACATCAATCTTTTAGTCATGTTAGTATACACAGAGACAAAAATAAAACTCAAACAATCGGTTAAACCTCTGCATATAGAATAGCCCATTTAAAGAAAAAATAAGTTGAGCTAACGGAATATTTTTGCAAATAAATATTTTAGTCTTTGTTCTTGTTTTTCAACATAAACAACTAGGTTGTACAAGTGAAGTATTTAAACTCGTAAGATATAATGGTTTAGCTAAAAAATAAAAGGGAAATCCCATGAAATCTGGTTGATGACAGTGCTGAGTTGTTGTGATGATATCTTTATGGCAGAGGAGTTTGTTACAATGACAACTTGATAATAAGGATTTTGACAGTAGAGAATGCCTATAAGTTTGTTGAACTACCATGTAGAGTTACTGTAATTTTAAACTTGTCGATTTTATAGGCTTAAGTGGATTGTCATCTTGGTTTGAATATATTGTTGTTAGAGCTCTAAGATCACTCAACGTCTCTCCAGTAATTGAGGCTAGATTGTGAAAGTCTCCACTCCTGTTTCTCTAAGAATCTCGTGTATCTTTATTTCACCATTAACTCTCACAATTGTTGGCAGTGCCAAGCTGTGATAGGTTGTTAACACCTTATTAGTACTTAAAAGTGCATTTTTATCATGGTTTTATATCATCATTTTGCACTTGAAGTATCAATAACTCATTAACTAAAGTATGATTTATAATAATTGATTAGTACTT
>NW_011500659.1:0-3905 GCF_000495115.2 Populus euphratica | reverse complement strand
ACCGGGGTTGAACCACAGGGAGGTTAATTGTACAAATTATAAACATTAATTATAAACAACAATAATAGTAACAACAACAACAACAACAACAACAACAACAACAACAACAACAACAACAACAACAACAATAATAATAATAACAACAACAACAACAACAATAGTAATAACAATAATAACAATAATTACAATAGTAGTACTAGTAGTAGTAGTAGTAGTAGAAGAAGAAGAAGAAGAAGAAAAAGAAGAAGTTGATGAGAACTTTGAGATGGAAAGATTAACAGAAGGATTAAACAATGATAATAACAAATGTCAAGGTTAGAGGTTCCACTAATGGTATGTCAAACAAGTATAGTATAAACTCTTATTATTCAATTGGAAACCACACACAAAGGAGGTTCCAATCAGATTATAGATTGTTAACATGATTGCATTAGTCATCTTATTCGATTAATGCTAGTGCTTGTAAATCTCATCAAGCATTCATGATTATAACTTATGTTAACAACAAATCAAGTTCCTTTCATAGCTCAAGTGTCGGTTATACCATACAGTATGAACTATGAAAGTGCCAAGCATTTGTTGTACCAAGTGTTATACAACATAAATCAAGATTAGTCACTTAACAAGCAAAGTATTAAAGAGTGAACAAGATAACAAATACAAAACATGTTAGTATCAAACATTAAAGTCCATATTAAGTTTACACTATACTTATTTTTACACCATTACTGTAACCTTTTCACCTTGACATAATAAACTTAGCTAGACATAATGAAAGAAAGAAAAATAAATAAACAAAATAAGAACATAAATAAGATAAGAGTTAACAAAGCAAAGGAAAGTTGTAGGCCTATGTCTTACCTTTCCATCCATATAAAGTAGACCTAAATCTGAGATCTATAGCTCTAGATATGACCCAATTACCGAATAGTGTTTCGGTTTGGATTGCACCGACATCTCTTTTCTAAGTTTGGCCATCTTTTTATCCTTTCAATTTCAGTTCTTAAATTCATCAATCAATCCTTTCATTTATGTGATAGGCCTGCATTTAAAATGAACATTTATCATAAATTAAATGTATCTTATATTATTAGATACATTTATCATAAATTATATGTATCTTATATTATTAGATATATTATTATAAAACATGCTTTAGTTAAGGAGTTATTGATACTTCAAGTGCAAAATGATGATATAAAACCTTGATAAAAATACAATTTTAAGTACTAATCATTGGGGCTGGAGGTAAAGTTTGTTGCGGAAATATTAAAAAACCATTTTTGACATTGGTTTGGTGAAAAGATCAGCAACTTGATTACCTGAGGAGATATGTTGAGTGACAAGCAGTCCACGAGCAACACGTTCATATATAAAATGATAATCCAACTCGATATGTTTACTTCGAGCATGGAATATTGGATTTACTGTCATGTGAAGTGCACTTAGATTGTCACAGTAAAGTATGGGAGGAGATGATAATGTGATGTGAAGATCTTTGAGAATGAAAGCCAGCCATGTGAGTTCTGTCGTTGTATTAGCCATTGCGCGATATTCTGCTTTTGTGCTTGACCAAGAAATTGTGTGCTATTTTATTGCACACTATGAGATAAGATGTCCTCTAAGGAATGTACAATAGCCAGTAGTGGACATCTCATTGTAGTGCAACCTACCCAATCCGCATCTGAGAAAGCAAATAAATCAAGTGTAGTGTGCGAAGAAAAATGTAATCACATTTCAATTGTTCCTTTGACATATCGTAAGATAAGTTGAACCATTTTTAAATGCGTCATTGTGGGAGCATGCATGAATTATAATACATAATTAACACTAAATGATAGATCAGGGTGAGTGAGTGTAAGATACTGTAAAGCTCCAACAATTCCTCGATAGTGACTTGGGTCTTCCATAAGAATATCATTGGAAGATATTCTTGTTTTAGCTTTAAGAGGAGTACTCATTGGTTTAAAGTCAACCATATTTTATCATTTAAGTATCGTCAATGCATAATGTGACTGGGATAGATGAAGGCCACTTGTTGTTGGTGTGATTTCCATTCCAAGAAAGTGGTGTATAGGGCCTAAGTCTTTCATTGTGAATTCACTACTTAGCAACATAATAAAATTGGATACCAGTGTTGGTGTTGATCTTGTGAGCAGCATGTCATCTACATACAGAAGCAAAATCAATGAGCCATATTCTGAATGGAGAATAAACAATGAAGGGTCAGATAAACTACAGAAAAAACTATATTTTAGAAGAAATGCACTGAAACAATCAAACTAAGCACGTGGTGCTTGTTTTAAGCCATAAAGAGCTCTATAGTTTGCAGACATGTGTCAGATGTTGAGAGTCTGCCATTCCTGATAGTTGTTACATATGAAGATCTTCAAAAATTAAACCATGCATCAAAGCATTTTTTACATCCAATTGCTGAATGGGCCACTTCTAAGTAAGAGATACGGTAATTATCATGCATATTGTTCCTAGCTTGATAATAGGAGAAAAGGTTTCGGTGTAGTCTACTCCATCAATTTGATCATATCCTTTTGCAAATAAACATGCTTTGAGTCAATCTAAAGAACCATCTGGTTTAAGCTTTGATTTAAATACCTATTTAGAACCAATGACATTCATCTTTGGTGTTTGTGGAACCAATTTCCAAGTATCATTTTTATACAGTGTTGCCAGCTCTTCCTTCATTGCTACTTTCCAACCAGGATGTGCCAGTGCAACTTTAATATGTTGAGGCTCACGAGGTATATTAGTTGAGGTGTTAGTGGTTAAGGCATATTTAGGATTTGGCTTTACTATACCTTGTTTAGACCGAGCAGCCATGGAATGAACTAACGATGCTGATAGAATAAGATTTTGAGAGGACTCTAGTGTTTCACTAGTAATAAGTTGAGGAATTCCTAGTGCTGACCTGTTTTTAGACCGAGTGACCATGGAATAAGCCAGCAGTGCTAAAGGACCAAGATTTTATAGGGAGGATTCTAGTATTTTACTGATAATTAGAGGAGGAATTTCTTATGACTCTTGACACCCTTGTGATAGAGATGTGTCTAGTGAAATTGTGTCGCAAGCAAACCCATTATCGGTATTAATCTCTAGACTGGTGTGTGACTCAACAACAAGATATTGCCATTATGACTCTATGGGATCTATAGATAGGGAGCAACTTTGTGGAATACTAATGTCATTTGGCAGTAACAGACTTTGACATGGGAGTGGGACAAAGTCTGTAATTGCTCCTATAAAGGAAGAGACATTGGTATGTGGTAACCAAGAATCAAAAATACTAATTACATATGGCTGATTGGTTGTCTTGTAAGATTTGTTGATAAGCTTATATGGAAAAATTAATTCATCAAAGACAACACGATGAGAGATGAAAAAAAATTTACTTATTGGATGAAAACACTTATAAGCTTTATGTTTTTCACTATAACCTACAAAAATGCATGGAAGCGTTTTTTGATTAAATTTATGTTTTCATTTTTCCCAAGTGTAAGGAAAGCATTTAGATCCAAATGCTCTGAGTAAGGAGTAATTTGGGTGTGTCCCATGAAGTGTAAAATATGGTGTTTCAAAGTTAAGAGTTGAGGAAGGTAAGCAATTCATAAGATATACTGTCGTGGTGAAGGCCTCTATCTATAAGAATAAGGGTGCTCCACTGTGAAATAACATAGTCATTCCTAATTTTCTTAAGGTCTTATAGCGCTTCTCAACTATTCCTGTTTGCTCAGGAGTATATGGTGATGATATCTAATGAATAATGCCTATAGAAAGAAAATGAGTCAGTAGTTTTGAATTGATGAAATCACCACCTCCATCTGAATGAAAGATTTTAATTTGGTTATTAAACTGTCTTACAACATATTTTTCAAAATCTAAGTATGCAT
>NW_011499960.1:756774-767623 GCF_000495115.2 Populus euphratica | reverse complement strand
ATCTCAATCTTGCACATCTAGCACGGTAAATTTTTGTAATCGCATTCTGAGGCAGAGCGGGAAAATACTTTTTCAATTTTTCAAGATTAGTGTCTATTTTCAAATGAGAATTGGAAGAGAGATTCAAAGAATTGCACAAATATATACACAAATATCAGTTATTATGGGAAACTGAAAGAACCGACTTAAGTCACGGAGTACCGTTGTCCGCCATTTGACCGGGGTGAGAGAAACTAGCAAAAATCACTCAAAAAGAAACACAAAAAAGAAAATGTGAGAAAAACAAAATAATCAACCTTTATCTACAAGATCATTCAAACCAGCTGATTCATTTTCACAAGGAAAATTATCAAAGTAAGCTTTCAAACGATGTCCATTTTCCTTAAAATCATTGTCATTCATTGAATTCTCAATATCACAGGCCCCATAAGGATTGCTCCATCTTGATCTTAGCTCTCTAGGTAATGAATAAAGTTGAGAATTATAAAACAAACCTTTTTGACCAGTATCAACTTTTTGACAATTTTCATAAGTTTTGTAGAATGCATGCGTGTCCTTGAATATGGTGGGCCAATAAAATCCATTTTGAAAGATTTTTACAGCTGTCTTTTTTGACGAGAAATAACTTCCACATGCTTCAGAATGACAAAGTTTAATGACACTACTTACCTCATTGTCGGGAATGAATCTTTGAAATATTTGATCAGGACAATATTTGAATAAGTTAGGGTCATCATAATAAAAGCTCTTCACTTCGTTCAAAAACTTTTCTTTGTCTTGGGTACTCCACTCAGCTGGCAAATCTCCTAAAGCAAGAAAATTGATATTTTTATCATACCAAGGCATTGGACTAAGAGAAAGTAAGGATTCGTTAGGAAAGTAATCATCGATTGGTGTGATGTCAGATGTTGAATCTGTTGTCATTGTTGACAAAAGATTCGCATCAACATTTTCGGTGCTTGTTTCATCCGTGATTTCTTCCTCAGAATAAACCATTTGCAAATCTTCAGTTTCATCCAATTCATTTTTACTTAAAGTAGATTCAAGTTGATCATAAACTAATTCCTCAATATGATCTACTTCTTGTAAATCATTATCATCTCCAGGTTGCTTACAAATGTTGAAAATATTCATCTCCAATGTCATGTTTCCAAATGATAGCTTCATCAGTCCATTCCTACAATTAATCAAGTGTTATACAACATAAATCAAGATTAGTCATTTAACAAGCAAAGTATTAAAGAGTGAACAAGATAACAAATATAAAACATGTTCGTATCAAACATTAAAGTTCATATTAAGTTTACATTATACTTATTCTTACACCATTAGTGTAACCTTTTCACCTTGACATAACTAACTTAGCTAGACATAATGAAAGAAAGCAAAATAGATAAACAAAATAAGAACATAAAAGTTAACTAAGTAAAGGAAAGGAAATGAAAGGCATAAACTTAATATTAATGAAAGCAAAGCATAAACATTACAAAAAATACAAAGAGAGAAAGGAAGAGCATGATCTTGATCTGGAAACCAAGATGCCTAAATGCATGGCAAATGCCTCCTTTTATAGGCCAAAATTGGCAACTATTGATTTGATGACTAATTGATAAGTGGGTGGCCAACTTTTGACTTGGTGACAATCCTTATCTTCTCTTGTCTGCCCAAAACATCATTGATAACGTCAAACTTAGAGCCAGTTGCAAACATGAAAGTTATAGACAATTGTCTCAGCTTTCTTGTGTAAAAACTTCAGCTCATTTGGACTTCTAGAAGTCCAGATATGGCCAAAATACCGAACAGTGCTCGGGCTGGAAGAGAGATTCGGGCTTCTTTGTTGTTGCTACAATTTGGACTTGATAATTGCCTTTTTAGATCTTGGGCTCCATATAAAAGTTGTAGGCCTATGTCTTACCTTTCCATCCATATAAATTGGACCTAAATCTGAGATATATAGCTCTAGATATGACCCAATTACCGAACAGTGTTCTGGTTTGGATTGCACCGACATCTCTTTTCTATGTTTGGCCATCTCTTTATCCTTGCAATTTAAGTTCTTCAAGTCATCAATCAATCCTTTCATTTATGTGATAGGCCTGCATTAAAAATAGACATTTACCACAAATTATAGGTATCTTATATTATTAGATACATTATTATAAAACATATTTTAGTTAAGGAGTTATTGATACTTCAAGTGCAAAATGATGATATAAAACCATGATAAAAATGCACTTTTAAGTACTAATCATCAATCTTTGAGGGTAAGGAAGGGGTTGAATCTGAAAATTACAAAGAAACGACTGATTCATCGCCTGCACTTCCATTTTCTCAAGCCATAACCAAACAAAGGAAAGTTAATCACAACTCTGAAATCTTTGAAACTTTGAAACAGGTAAGGATCAATATACCTTTGCTGGATGCTATCAAAACAGGTTCCTTCCTATGCTAAATTTTTGAAAGATCTATGCACTGTGAAGAGGAAACTCAATGTGAAAAAGAAAGCCTTTTTAGCAGAACAAGTAAGTGCCATTCTTCAGAACAATAATGCTTTGAAATATAAAGACCCTGGTTGTCCTACAATTTCTTGCTTTATTGGAGAACAAAAAATTGAAAGAGCCTTACTTGATCTTGGTGCTAGTGTGAATTTACTTCCTTATTTAGTTTTTCAGAGTCTCAATCTAGGTTAGTTAAAACCAACTTCTATATCTCTTTTACTTGCCAATAGATCTGTAAAAGTGCCTAGAGGAATAATTGAAGATGTGTTAGTACAAGTCGATAAATTCATTTATCCCGTGGATTTTATTGTCTTAGACACAGAACCTGTTGAAGCATGTAATTCATTTCCTATTATTTTAGGACGTCCGTTTCTTGCAACCTCTAACGCATTGATTAATTCTAGGAATGGATTGATAAAGCTATCATTTGGAAACATGATATTGGAGATGAATATTTTCAACATTTGCAAGCAACCTAGAGATGATAATGATTTACAGGAAGTGGACTCTACTGAAAAATTAATTCATGATCAATTTCCAACCACTTCTAATGAAATTGAGATTGATGAATCTGATGATTTGGAAATGATTTATTTTCAGGAAGAATCAAAGACAAGTAATTGGAGGCCACAAATTGAGGAATTGCCACCACGATCAATTAAGTCCATACCTTCAAGTGTTCAACCACCAAAACCTGATTTGAAGCCATTGCCATCTAATCTCAAATACTCATTTTTGGGAGAAAATGAAACTTGTCCGGTAATAATCTTTTCCAAACTTAATGCACATCAAGAAGGTAAGTTATTACAAACTCTGAAAATGCACAAAAATGCATTAGGATGGACCATAGCTGATATAAAAGGAATTAGTCCTTTGATTTGTACACATAGAATTTATTTAGAGGAAAATGCTAAACCCTCTAGAGAAATGCAACGAAGGTTAAATCCTAATATGAAAGAAGTAGTGAAAAATGAAGTCATTAAGCTTGTAGATAATGAAATCATTTATCCTATTTCTTACAGCAAATAGGTAAGTCCTACCCAAGAAGTCTGGAATCACTGTGATAACAAATGAGAACAATGAGTTAATTCTCACTAGAACTGTTACTGGTTGGCGCATGTGCATTGACTATAGGAAACTTAATTCAATGACTAGAAAAGATCATTTTCCTTTACCTTTCATGGATCAAAATCTAGAAAGAGTTGCAGGTCATGAATTTTATTATTTCCTAGATGGCTATTCGGGTTACAACCATATTGAAATTGCATTGGAAGATCAAGAAAAGACTACTTTCACATGTCCATTTGGTACTTTTGCATATCGAAGGATGCCTTTTGGATTATGTAATGCACCAGCCACATTTCAAAGATGCATGCTTAGTGTATTTAGTGATATGGTTGAACATTTTCTTGAGATTTTCATGGATGATTTTTCTGTTTTTGGCGATTCATTTGATGATTGTTTGACTAACTTAGGAAAGGTTTTGACCAGGTGTGAAGAGAAGAATCTTGTGCTGAATTGGGAAAAATGTCATTTTGTGGTAACAAACGGCATTGTACTTGGTCACATTGTTTCATCAAAAGGAATTGAGGTTGACAAATCTAAAATCGAGTTGATTGCAAACTTGCCAACACCAAAATCTCTTAAAGACGTTAGATCATTCCTAGGACATGTTGGTTTTTATAGAAGGTTCATCAAAGATTTTAGTGTAATATCTAAGCCTTTAAGTAACCTTCTAACAAAGGATACTATTTTTGAATGGACTGAACATTGTGAAGAAGCCTTTGTTAAACTTAAAAACTTGCTTACTTGTGCTCCTATCATTCAACCTCCTGATTGGTCATTACCTTTTGAAATAATGTGTGATGCTAGTGATTATGCCGTAGGTGCTGTTTTGGAACAAAGAAAAGATAAGAAATCTTATGTAATTTACTATGCAAGTAAAACTTTAAATAGTGCTCAAATGAATTATACCACCACTGAAAAGGAATTACTTGCAGTAGTATTTGTATGTGAAAAATTCAGATCTTATCTTGTTGGCTCACCTGTTGTTGTTTTTAGTGATCATGCAGCATTGAAATATCTTCTTTCTAAGAAAGATTCTAAGGCTAGATTGGTGTGGTGGATTTTATTACTTCAAGAATTTGATATCACAATCAAAGATAAGAAAGGCAGCGAAAATGTTGTCGCAGATCACTTGTCAAGATTGACAACAGATTCGAAAACTGACATCACACCAATCTAGCCTTAGAATCTTTACTTTCTGTCTCTATAATGCCTTGGTTTGCTAATATTGTCAATTTTCTTGTTTCAGGACAATTGCCAACTCATTGGAGTACCCAAGATAAAAGAAAGTTCTTGAACAAAGTGTAGAACTTTTATTGGGATCATCCTTATTTATTCAAATATTGTCCTGATCAAATATTTCGAAGATGCATTCCTGACAATGAGGTAAGTAGTGTCATTAAATTTTGTCATTCTGAGACATGTGGGGGCCATTTCTCGTCAAGAAAGACAACTGCAAAAATCTTACTAAGTGGATTTTATTGGCCCACCATGTTCAAAGACTTACATGCATTCTGCAAGTCTTGTGAAAATTGTCAAAAGTTGGGATCTATTTCAAAACGTCACATGATGCCTTTAAATCCTATTATTGTCATTGAGATCTTTGACTGTTGGGGTATAGATTTCATGGGTCCATTCCCTCCATCATTTGGTTTCGTATACATATTATTCGTAGTTTATTATGTTTCAAAATGGATAGAGGCAATTCCAAGTCGAAACAATGATCACAAAACAGTGATAAAGTTTTTGAAAGAAAATATTTTGAGTCGATTTGGAGTCCCTCGAGCCATAATAAGTGATGGTGGAACACATTTCTGCAACAAGCCATTTGAGTCTTTAATGAAGAAATATGGAATCACACACAAAGTTGCCACCCCTTATCACCCTCAAACAAGTGGACAAGTAGAGTTTGCTAATAGGGAGATCAAACATATTTTGGAGAAAACAGTGGACCCTAATAGGAAAGACTGGTCTTTAAGACTTAATGATGCACTTTGCGCTTATCGAACTGCTTATAAAACATCATTAGGTATGTCACCTTATAGACTAGTCTATGGAAAACCTTGTCACTTGCCTATGGAACTTGAACATAAAGCTTATTGGGCTATTAAAGCTTTCAATTCAAATCTGGATGATGCTAGTCAACTGTGAAAATTACAAATAAATGAGCTTGAGGAAATAAGAAATTATGCATATGAAAATTCAAGAATTCATAAAGAAAGAATTAAAGAGTTTCATGACAAGAAAATACTGAGAAAAACATTCAATGTTGGTAAAAACGTCTTGCTTTATAATTCTCGACTGCATTTATTTCCTGGAAAATTAAAATCAAGATGGAGCGGTCCTTTTATTGTGAAACATGTGTATCCATATGGGGCCTGTGACAACGAGAATCCAAAGAATGGCAATGTTTTCAAGGTAAATGGACATCGTTTGAAAGTTTACTTTGATAATTTTTCAGTTGAACACGACTCTATTGAATTGGGTGATCCTGTATATAAAGATTGATTTTTTTTTGAGTGATTTTTGCTAGTTTCTCTCACCCCAGTCAAATGGCGGACAACAGTACTCCGTGACTTAAGTCGGTTCTTTCAGTTTCCCACAATAACTGATATTTGTGTATATATTTGTGCAATTCTTTGAATCTCTCTTCCAATTCTCATTTGAAAATGGACACTAATCTTGAAAAATTGAAAAAGTATTTTCCCGCTCTGCCTCAGAATGCGATTACAAAAATTTACCGCGCTAGTTGTGCAAGATTAAGATTGTTAATGAATCATGGAATTCCTGAAGATATTCACTGTTTGATTGAAGCAAAGGTCCGATTATCAGGTGAGTCCTCTAACTCCTTCATTTGATATATGCCTGGAACAGGTAAAAGTATTTTTGCAAAGAAACGTCGTGCAAAATGACTGAAAGTCTGTCATCGATGTGCTAGATGGACTTGTAATACACAATGTCGTTCTTTAGGAATGGTATCTATAAACCGTGAAGATAAAATACAATTCATTAAGGATGGCCTGAGTAAGGAGTCTTTAGATAATCTTCTATGGACTCTTGAGACGCATCCTAGTGGAGATGTGCATCGTGCAATTCATGATTTATGGCCACTATTTCATAAAGAACATGATTGACTTAGTCTTGGGAATCTGACTAAAAGACTCTGTTTGCCAGTTTTTAAGAAAACTGGATGGGAAGCCTATCCCCGACCCATAGAGGGCGTTTAAGCCGTTCTTGGACGTAAAACCAAGGGAAGATATGAGCCACAATCATAACTACCTGTACATACACATGCTTTTTCAAAAGTAAATAAATAAATAAATAAAAAGAGAGAGAGAGAGAGAGTGAGACTCCAGTTGGCCTACATATAGGTGTTACGATTGCCTTTCTAATTTTTCATCTATAAAACCCTCTCTTCCTTCCTTTCATTTCTACTCAACCCATACATTCAACAAATACAGAAGTGTGTAGAAATGGCAAGTTCCTTGAGTCATCATATAAGAAATATTTGTGTTTTCGGTGGATCTAGTCCTGGGAAAGAAAAGGAGTTTTTAGAATCAGCAAATCATCTTGGTCAAGTGCTAGCTGAGAGAAAGATTCATTTAGTGTATGGGGGAGGCAGTCTTGGGTTAATGGGAGGTGTGTCAATAGCTGTATTTTTAGGAGGTAGTCAAGTTTTGGGGGTCGTCCCCGAAGCTTTAGCACAAGGGGACATCATTGGAAAAACAATTGGAGAGGAACTTCATGTCTCCACAATGAATTGGAGAGGAACTTCAGGTCTCCACAATGTCGGCTCGAATGAATGCAATGTTTAACCATGCTGATGCCTTCATTGCTTTACCAGGTGGTCTAGGTACATTGGAAGAGATCTTTCATATTTCCTCTTGGGCTCAACTACACATTCACCATAAACCTATAGGTTTGTTAAATGTTAATGGTTATTATGATAAGTTGTTGTCTTTTCTTGATCATGCTGTGGAACAAGAATTTCTAACATCTTCTGCACGACAAATCATAATCTCTGCTGCTACTGCTGAACAATTAATTGACCAACTACAATCCTTCATTCCTGTAATTGATCCTTCCATGAGTCGCATAAATTGGTCAACTAAGGAAAGCTGTAAAAAGCTTAGATTGGATTTGAGCCTTCATTTGTGAATTTTTGTGTCTTTTGGTTTTATTATTGTGTTTTGTTATTTCTTATTTTTATTTCAGTGTGTTTCAGGTTTGTCAGTGTTCGTTATTTCAGGTGATATCCTCTATACTCTATCTTTCTACCATTAAATATTGTATCTTTTATACTCTATCTTTCTACCTTAGAACATTGAGGACAATGTCTCGTTTTGGTTGGGGGGAGAGGGTAGTAGTTGATAAAAAAAATATTGTTTTTCATTTCATAAAGCATGTGCATAATTGTTGTTACTAGGATGGCAGAGTAAAGGAGCTCTTTTGTTAAAGTGACTCTTGAGACACATCTTAGTAACCATTCTTAATAAGGTATATTATAATACTTCTTGAAATATTCAGGTTTACAAGCTCTCACATTGTTATCACTTAATTCTACTTATATACTTATTTAACATGTATTTTTAAACCTTAATTTACACACACACACTTTAATATATGATTGTGGGTTGCATATTGGATTATTACATTATTTATGTTCTTTTGTTAAAGGTAACAACTAAAGGAAAGGGATTGTATATAATTAAAAAAAAAGAAGAAAAAAAAAGAAAAAAAAATGATAATAATAAAAATATAGATAAGTTTGGTTTCGTAGCCTCCCTAACCTAAGCAATTAAGCTCGAAGGGGTGTTTAAACACCTAATACCCTAAAGTCAACTGACTTGGGAGCTATTGGCCCAACGCTTGTTACATAGGTTGAGGAAAAAAGCTTAAGGGAATCAAACATTGCACTATCTACATATCAGTATCTGCAACCCGAGTTACTAAGCTCGTAGGGGTGTCTTAACACCTAATGCCCTAAGACCAACTGGTATGCGAGTCATTAACTGAAAGCTCGTTACATGGGTTAAAGATGCATGATGTTTTTAAATTATATGTATATATATTTAAAAAAAAAAAGAAGACAAAAATAATAATCCCAACCTAAGGAAGTTAACCTTAAACATTAAAACAAAAATTTTGTTTTCGTCCAAGAAAAGCCCCATAATTATGTGTTGATACATTGAGCACAAAAAAAAAAGGTTTATTAATATCTTGTTAAGAGGTATTGAGCAGATATATATATATATAAATGAGAGTTTGTTTATCTGGATAGATTAATGGAAGTTAAATGATGAATACCTTGCTTTGTGGAATTTGCAAACTGTTTTTCTATTTTAACGCTTTGATTACTAAGAACTAGTAATAAGCTGGTTGGGGGGTGTGATTAGTACTTAAAAGTGCATTTTTATCATCGTTTTATATCATCATTTTGCACTTGAAGTATCGATAACTCTTAACTAAAGCATGTTTTATAATAATATATCTAATAATATAAGATACCTTTAATTTATGGTAAATGTTCATTTTAAATGCAGGCCTATCACATAAATGAAAGGATTGATTGATGACTTTAAGAACTTAAATTGCAAGGGCAAAGAGATGACCAAAATTAGAAAAGAGATGTCAATGCAATCCAAACTGCAATACTGTTCGGTAATTGGGTCATATCTGGAGCTATAGATCTCAGATTTAGGTCTACTTTATATGGATGGAAAGGTAAGACATAGGCCTACAACTTTGATATGGAGCCCAAGATCTAAAAAGGCCATTTTCAAGTCCAAATTATTGCAACAACAAAGAAGCCCGAAGCTGTCCTCCAGCCCGAGCACTGTTCAGTATTTTGGCCATATCTAGAGTTCTAGAAGTCCAAATGAGCTGAAGTTTTTACACAAGAAAGCTGAGACAATTGTCTACAACTTTCATGTTTTCAAGTGGATCCAATTTTGACGTTATTAATGACGTTTTAGGCATACAAGAGAAGATAAGGATTGTCACCAAGTCAAGAGTTGGCTACCCACTCATCAATTAGTCATCAAATCAATAGTTCCCAATTTTGGCCTATAAAAAGAGGCATTTGCCATGTATTTAGGCATCTTGGTTTCCAGATCAAGATCATGCTCTTCCTTTCTCTCTTTGTATTTTTTGTATTGCTTATGCTTTGCTTTCATTAATATCAAGTTTATGTATCACCCAAGACCTAGAAAGGCCATTTTCAAGTCCAAATTATTGCAACAACAAAGAAGCCCGAAGCTGTCCTCCAGCCCGAGCACTGTTCAATATTTTGGCCATATCTAGAGTTCTAGAAGTCCAAATGAGCTGACGTTTTTACACAAGAAAGCTGAGACAATTGTCTACAACTTTCATGTTTTCAAGTGGATCCAATTTTGACGTTATTAATGACGTTTTAGGCAGACAAGAGAAGATAAGGATTGTCACCAAGTCAAGAGTTGGCTACCCACTCATCAATTAGTCATCAAATCAATAGTTCCCAATTTTGGCCTATCAAACGAGGCATTTGCCATGCATTTAGGCATCTTGGTTTCCAGATCAAGATCCTGCTCTTCCTTTCTCTCTTTGTATTTTTTGTATTGCTTATGCTTTGCTTTCATTAATATCAAGTTTATGTCTTTCAATTCCTTTCCTTTGCTTTGTTAACTCTTATCTTATTTATGTTCTTATTTTGTTTATTTATTTTTCTTTCTTTCATTATGTCTAGCTAAGTTTATTATGTCAAGGTGAAAAGGTTACACTAATGGTGTAAGAATAAGTATAATGTAAACTTAATATGGACTTTAATGTTTGATACTAACATGTTTTGTATTTGTTATCTTGTTCACACTTTGCTTGTTAAATGACTAATCTTGATTTATGTTGTATAACACTTGGTATAACAAATGCTTGGCACTTTCATAGCCCATACTATATGGTATAACCGACACCTGAGCTATGAAAGGAATTTGATTTGTTGTTAACATAAGCTATAATCATGAATGCTTGACGAGATTTACAAGTACTAGCATTAATTGAATAAGGTGACTAATGTAATCATGTTAACAATCTATAATCTAATTGGAACCTTCTTTGTGTGTGGTTTCCAATTGAATAATAAGAGTTTATACTATACTTGTTTGACATACCATTAGTGGAACCTCTAACCTTGACATTTGTTATTACTATTGTTTAATCTTTACATTAATATTCCATCTCAAAGTTCTTATCATCTTCTTCTTCTTCTCCTTCTTTTTCTTTATTATTATTATTATTATTATTATTGTTAC
>NW_011499960.1:741859-756631 GCF_000495115.2 Populus euphratica | reverse complement strand
GTTGTTGTTATTGTTATTGTTATTGTTGTTGTATTATTGTTAATTATAATTTGTACAATTAACCTCCCTGTGGTTCGACCCCAGTCTTGCCGGGTTATTTATTACTTCGACACTCCTGCACTTGGGAGAAGACATGATGCGGATCAGCCTAACACCAAGCATAATCATGCCAAGAACCCATTGGAGGTGCCAATTGGGCCAATCACAAGAGCTAGGGCTAAGAAGCTTAAAGAAGCATTGAATGGGCTTGTTCAGAATATATGGAACAAAATGGACTTAGAGAGGCTTGGAACATTTAAGGAGCATGAAGGACAGCCTTTAATTCATTTAGTTCAGGTCCAAGAAGAGCCTAATTCATGTGGAACAAGGGGTTGATGTTTCCGGCCCAATACCAGCCTTTTGTCCGGCCCAATACCAGCCTTGTTAGGCTTGTCTTTTCTAATACTACAAGGATAAAGAGTCAGCAATTTATTCTCCTAACTAAGTAAGGAAGTTGGCCAAATCTTATTCCTATAGAGGGGAGGACTATTTAATGCTTTTCCTCACTTAGGAAGGAAAGTAATTAAATCAGCAACAAAGGAGGAAATTTGTTTTCTTATTTGTCCAAGTTAAACAAGGAATTCCAAGCTAATCAAGGACATCAAAGGGGGCAGCAACACAAATTTTCCAAATCAGATTTTTCCAATTTTGTTTAGGATTTGTTAAGGGTGACAAATCTGATTCTAGCTTATTTAGGATGGTATTTTCGGATTTTTAGTATTTTTAGTATTTTCTTCTTAGTTTTTGGGTTATTATTACTTATTTGGGTCAATTGTAAGTGGGCTACATATAAGTCCACCTAAGGGAGGTCCATTAGGGTTTCTTTAAGTTCAAATTCAGTATAAATAAAGACATAACCCAAACATGTAAAGGTTACGCAATTTTCAGATTAATAAAACTTCTTTGCTGCACTTATTGTGTGTTGGTGGGATAATCTCCCTTCCTTGGTTCTCTAAAGAACTGAAAACGACTTATCGAAGAACAACTGACTTCGTGGCGTCATCCTTATACTTCTCGTTCGCGAATCAATATTCGTTGGGTGGGGGTTTCTGTTTTCAATAGTGCTGGTGCCTAGGTACAAGTTATCTTTGTGTCACACTCCTATCAAACCTGATTTACTTGGCTTTTCGAGAATTGGCATCTTTGCGTGTGGGTTGCGTGACCATGTGATCATGAGGTTCGCATCAAGACATCAATCTTTCAGTCGTGTCAACAAGCAAAGTATTAAAGAGTGAACAAGATAACAAATACAAAACATGTTAGTATCAAACATTAAAGTCCATATTAAGTTTACACTATAGTTATTCTTACACCATTATTGTAACCTTTTCACCTTGACATAATAAACTTAGCTAGACATAATAAAAGAAAGAAAAATAAATAAACAAAATAAGAACATAAATAAGATAAAAGTTAGCTAAGTAAATAAAAGGAAATGAAAGGCATAAACTTGATATTAATGAAAGCAAAGCATAAACATTACAAAAAATACAAAGAGAGAAAGAAAGAGCATGATCTTGATCTGGACGAGAAAGGAAGAGCATGATCTTGATCTGGAAACCAAGATGCCTAAATGCATGGCAAATGCCTCCTTTTATAGGCCAAAATTGGGAACTATTGATTTGATGACTAATTGATGAGTGGGTGGCCAACTCTTGACTTGGTGACAATCCTTATATTCTCTTGTCTGCCCAAAACGTCATTGATAACATCAAAATTGGAGCCCTTTGAAAACATGAAAGTTTTAGGCAATTGTCTTAGCTTTCTTTTGTAAAACATTCAGCTCATTTGGACTTCTAGAACTCCAGATATGGCCAAAATACTAAACAGTGCTCGGGTTGGAGGACAGATTCGGGTTTTTTTGTTGTTGCTTCAATTTGGACTTGAAAATGGCCTTTTTAGATCTTGGGCTCCATATGAAGTTGTAGGCCTATGTCTTACCTTTCCATCCATATAAAATGGACCTAAATCTGATAGTTATAACTCCAGATATGACCCAATTACCAAACAGTGTTCCGGTTTGTATTGCGCCGACATCTCTTTTCTAAGTTTGGTCATCTCTTTATCCTTGTAATTTAAGTTCTTAAAGTCATCAATCAATCCTTTCATTTATGTGATAGGCCTGTATTTAAAATGAACATTTACCACAAATTAAAGGTATCTTATATTATTAGATATATTATTATAAAACATGTTTAGTTTGAAGAACAACAAAGCCCCTGGTCCGGATGGATTTAATGCAGGTTTCTTCAAAAGAATGTGGCATATAGTTGGGGAAGATGTAATCAACGCTGTTAGCTCCTTCTTTCAGACTCGGAGAATGCTTAAAGAAATGAATGCTACATCAATTTCCCTTATTCCTAAAGTTGCCAATCCTACGAGGTTGACAGATTTTCGTCCTATATCTTGCTGCAATACCGTGTACAAATGCATCGCTAAGATTCTAGCTGGGAGAATCAAAGCTATTTTGCCATCCTTAGTAGGTCCGTATCAGACTGCTTTTATCTCTGGACGGAGAATTAGCGACAACATTCTTTTGTCTCAGGAACTAATGAAAGGCTATCATAAATCTATGGGACCTACCCGTTGTGCTATGAAAGTAGATCTGATGAAGGCTTATGACTCGATTCGGTGGGATTTCGTTGACGCTATGTTAAGAAAAATGGGATTCCCTAGAACAGTCATTGATTGGATCATGGTTTGTGTTACATCATGTCAATTCTCTATCAACGTCAATGGTGAGCTTGCAGGTGATTTTCCAGGGGGGAGAGGGCTGAGACAAGGGGATCCACTTTCTCCATATTTGTTTGTCCTATGTATGGAAATCCTTTCGGGGCTATTCTGCAAGATGAGTGCCAACCAAAACTTCAAGTTCCACTGGAGATGCAAGAAGGACAACATTTCTCATCTTTGTTTTGCTGACGACTTGATGATTTTTAGCAAAGGAGATGTAAACTCAATTCGTATGATCAAAACTATGCTCACAAAGTTCCAAGATCTATCAGGTCTGTATCCAAATCCAAATAAAAGTGACATCTTCTTAAGCGGTGTGTTAAATGCTGAGAGGGAAATTTTTTTTTGTATTCTTGGGTTTGCAGAGGGGGAGCTCCCTATGAAATATTTGGGAGTGCCTCTTATCTCGTCCAGACTAAAGGCTGTTTATTGTAAGGGTCTCGTGGATCGAATCACCTCTAAAGTTCGACATTGGACTTGTAGAACACTCTCGTATGCAGGACGAGTACAACTGATTAATTCAGTTTTATTTTCCATCCAGGTCTATTGGGCATCTGTCTTCCTCTTACCTGGGCAAGTCATAAAAAATGTGGAGGAAATTATGAGATCCTTTCTTTGGTCAGGTTCAGATATGAGAACTACTGGGGCTAAAGTGGCTTGGGATCAGGTATGTGTTCCAAAAAAGGAGGGGGGGCTAGGAATAAAAAGGATAACAGAATGGAACAAGATTGCTTTATTGAAACACATTTGGAACCTGTGCAACGACTCAGATGACTCAATCTGGTCTACTTGGATCAGATGTAATCTGTTGCGAGGTAGGAATTTCTGGACAATTAAGACGCCACAGAATTGCTCTTGGGCATGGAGAAAGATTCTAAAGCTTAGATCCTTAGCATGGCCGAAGATGAAGTACATCATAGGAGATGGTAGGACAACTTCTCTATGGTTTGACAATTGGCATCCTCACAGCCTGCTCGCGGATTCTTACGGCGACAGATTCATCTATGATTCAGGTATGAAAAAGAACGCGAAGGTGAATATGCTGATTCATAACTCAGAATGGAAAATTCTTACCACTCAAGCTATTGGCTGGCACCCCATTGTAGAAGCTATTCCTTCCAATTCTAATCGTATGATAGGGCAAAAGGATGAGATTGTTTGGCTGGATTCACCAAATCACAGATTCTCGATCAAAGTAGCTTGGGAACAACTAGGATTTCATCATCCGATGGTTGAATGGCATGACATTGTGTGGTTCAAGAATGCTGTTCCAAGACATTTGTTTCTTCTATGGGTGGCTGTCCAACAGAAACTCACAACTCAAGATAGACTTCATCGATTTGGTATACATGGTCCCAATAGATGCTCACTCTGTCTCCGCAATAACGAAGATCACAACCACTTGTTCTTTGAATGCTCCTATACTAAAGCGATCTGGTGGGATGTTTGTGACAGATGCAACATTCCAAGAATGACAAAAGGATGGGATGAATGGATTCGATGGGCCACTGTCACTTGGCATGGCAAAAGTTTCATCAATTTTTCTTGTAAACTCAGTTTTGCAGCTACAGTGTATCATATCTAGCAAGAAAGGAATGCAAGGACCTTTGCTGGAATATCTAGAACTTAGAATTTGGTCTTTCATCAAATCGAATGTATCATCCGTGATAAGCTTGATTTGATGAGGAACGTCCTACCAACAGATGAAAATAAAAGGATCCAACGAGCTTGGAGGGTCAATAACATAGATTCTTCATTTGATATTTAGCTGGTTGTATTGGTTTCCCTAACGAATCAAGTTAGGTCTTGAGTTTTATGTTCGGTGGCTAGCCTGTAGCCATCTGTTGTTTTACACTTCTGTTCTCATTGTAAATCTGGGGTATGCCCCTTTAATCTTTGTATCGTTTTCCTTTAATATATACGTCAACTTACCAAAAAATAAAAGAATCAGTCTTTTCTTTACAATGTTCAGATTGAACCCCTTCTTTATCCTTAGAAATTGACTCATCATCTTTCTCACAAGGTTCAAGAATTGGTTTGTGAATAGCCTTACCATTACGAAGAGTGGTGACTAATTTGACTTGATCCATGTGTTGACTTCCAGGACTACTTACATTTGCATTGTATTGCCCCTTAGGATTTTGCTGTGGTTGAGATGGAAACTTACCTTTCTCTTGAAAATTAAGAGCAGATGTGAATTTTGCTAAAGTATCTTTAAAATCTGTTATGCTTTGAGCAAGTTGAGTGTTGATTATCTCTTGCTTTTCAATGAATGCATACAAAGTTTCCTCAAAATTTCTTGTAGGAGGTGGAGCATAAGGAGGTGCATATCCATGGGAATTTTGGAAATTATGGTGTGCTTGAAATTGTGGTGGTGAAGTTTGTGCATTGTCATTCTTCCAACTAAAATTTAGGTGATTTCTCCAGCCAATATTGTATGTTTGCAAATATGGGTTATGATTGGGCCTTTCAAAAATGTTTAAAGCATGGGCTTGTTCATGGAGACATTCCTTAAAAGAAGACAAGGTTGGACAGTTATTGGTTGAGTGTTCATTTGTTTCACATATTTGACACACAATGTTTTCAACAGATTTTAATTAACCACTCGTTTTCAATTCTAGTGCCTCAACTTTTCTAGCTAAAGATGCAAACTTGGCTTAAAGGTCATGATCTTCCCTAAGGTTGTACATACCTGCACTAGATGTATGAGGTTGTGTTTTACTCGGTGCCTCATAAGTACCTGCGATGTCCTAGTTTTGAGCATTTTCAACTAACAAGTCTAAGTACTCCATTGCTTCATCAGGATCTTTATCTTCAAAAGTTCCATTGCACATCAATTCAACCATTTGCCTATCTCTAGGTGTTAAGCCTTCATAGAAATGTGAAACCAATCTCCATGTTTCAAAACCATGATGAGGGCAAGTACTAAGCAAGTCTCGATACCTATCCCAACATTGGTAAAATGTTTCTCCTGGTTTTTGAGTGAAAGTAGTGATTTGTCTTTTGAAAGAGTTTGTTCTGTGAGATGGGAAAAACTTCTAGAAAAATTGTTGTTGCATTTCATTCCAAGCACGAATGGATCCTGGTCTCAAATTTTGTAGCCATGTTTTAGCTTTATCTTTTAATGAAAAAGGAAAAAGCTTTAATCTGATGGCGTTCATGCTACAATTTAAATTATTATATGTGTTGCAGACCTCCTCAAATTCCCTTAAATGCAAGTATGGATTTTCCAATTCTAAGCCATGAAAAGAAGGTAAAAGTTGAATAATACCTGGTTTAAAATTAAAATGAGATGCATCGGGAGGAAAAACTATGCATGATGGTGCACTTGTTCTTGTGGGATTCATGTGGTCTCTAAGTGTTCTAGCACGGTTATTCTCATTATTCTCATTATGAAGTGATTGATTATCTTCTTCGGCCATATTTTTTGAAAATGATGAAGATACCCTACAAAGTCTACCACTTGATGTACGTGACCACACTCTCATGCACATGTAGGAATAGAATAAAAGGAAAAAGAAAACAAAAGAAGAAGAAACAAGAGAAAAGAAACAAAGTTATATACAATAAAAGTGAAAAGAGAAAATAAAATAAATATTATAATTTATACAAAACTTACCACCCCGACAACGGCCCCAAAAACTTGACACGACTAAAAGATTGATGTCTTCTCCCAAGTGCAGGAGTGTCCAAGTAATAAATAACCCGGCAAGACCGTGGTCGAACCACATGGAGGTTAATTGTACAAATTATAAACAACAATTATAAAACAACAATAACAATAACAATAACAACAATAATAATAGTAATAACAACAACAACAACAACAACAACAATAATACTAATAGTAGTAGTAGTAGTAGTAATACTAATAATAGCAATAATAATACTAATAATACTAATAAAAAAGAAAAAGAAGAAGAAAAAGAAGATGATGAGAACTTTGAGATGGAATATTAACGTAAAGATTTAACAACGATAATAATAAATATCAAGGTTAGAGGATCCACTAATGGTATGTCAAACAAGTATAGTATAAACTCTTATTAGTCAATTGGAAACCACACACAAAGGAGATTCCAATCAGATTATAGATTGTTAACATGATTACATTAGTCATCTTATTCAATGACACGACTAAAAGATTTTTGTCTTCTCCCAAGTGCAAGAGTGTCGAAGTAATAAATAACTCGGCAAGACCGAGGTCGAAGCATAGGGAGGTTAATTGTACAAATTATAAACAACAACAATAGTAACAATAACAACAATAATAACATTAGCAATAATAATACTAATAATACTAGTAGTAGTAGTAGTAGTATTAATAGTAGTAGTAGTAATAATAATAATAATAATAGCAATAATAATAACAATAATAAAGAAAAAGAAGAAGAAAAAGAAGAAAAGTTGATGAGCACTTTGAGATGGAAAATTAACGTAAGGATTAAACAATGATAACAAACAATGTCAAGGTTAGAGGATCCACTAATGGTATGTCAAACAAGTATAGTATAAACTCTTATTATTCAATTGGAAACCACATGCTTGACCGCTTTTTATGATCGGCTTGTTTTAACTCGCAAGTGCACGAGTGTGCGATGTAGCAATTAACTCGGTAAGATCGAGGTCATATCCACAGAGAGCTAGATCTGGAAATTAAGCTAAGTAACAAAAAAAACTCAAGAGAAATTAAATTAACAATAACTTGGTTGAAAATAATTGATGGATTTGTTTTTAAAGATAAAAAAAAAATGTAAATAGATTTTAAATGACAAGAAAAAGTAAGTCTTGGTCCAAATCAATTTTAATGGTGATGTATTGGTGATTTCTTCAACATATATAAGATAACTCAACCTAATATCAACGATGGTGATATTAGATCGGAATATATTACAATGAAGATTAGAAAGATGAAGATTGATTATTGCTTAAGAATGAACAAGTACTTTCATATTAAGTAAGACATTGAATCAAGCAATCTCTATACCAAAACTAAAGTTTGTGCATAAAAATTCAAGATTATAACATTACCTAAATGATTTCTAAAATTTCTTTACAATAATAAATCATTCATGAAGAAAATAAGAAGATAAACATTAACATTCATTCATATCCTAAAGAACTCACCTCAATCACCATTATCCTTGATTTGGATTCAAGAAAGAGTTTAGCCAACCATGATTATATATAAGAACACTTCAATAAACATGAAAGAACTTGAATCCAACTGAAATAATAAGTTTTACAAACTAAAGAACCGAAATCTATAAAGAAGAACACAATACAATTTCAGAAAAAATTCGGACACAAATCTGACTCTAACTTTGGACAGCAATTCGACCCTCTTAGAAGCTTTTTTTCGAGAAGTCTATTAGAGACATATTTATAGGCAATTCTATCACCTTTCCAGATCATTAAAAAACAGCTCATTTGAACACCTGAGTCAAAAGTTATTGGCAAAACACCGAAAGGTGTTCTGAAAAATCAAATCAAGACAGCTTTACAACTACTTTGGTGCACGTTTTTCTTCCTCATTTATGAGGTGTCTCCTTCTTCTTTTTGACCCAAAATAATGTTAAAATATCCCCTCCAGCTTTCCATCCATGTGCTTGCCTTCTTGGATCAATGGATTACCCAAAATAAATCAATTGTTATTTGTTGTGTGGACATGTAAGATCATGGATTGTGTTTGGGTTGATTTGAAGGTTGATTTAGGGCTGATTTGAGCATCAAATAAGTATACTTATTATTTGGGCTAAGATTGACATTGAAACCTTGAGTGTTTAATGGTTGAAGTTTGCACACAACATAAGGCAAGTTTGGGCTTGAAATAAATCATATGATATTCTTTTCTAGAATTGGAATAGAATTGATTTTTGGGACAAATTTGGAGCACTTATTTGAACCAAGATTTGCTTCAATCTTCAACTAAATGTCTCTTCAATTCTTTGTTCTGAATTCCGACGTTGAATTTTCTGAATTAATTCATTTAAGCTCCAAAAAACCTATCCAAACATTAAAACTAACTTCATTACTAAAAAACACATCAATTTTATGAAAACAACCAAATAAAAACAATAAATACATATGTAAAATAAGAGACTTAATGACACTTTTGATGCACAATCAATTATCATCTCCAGGTTGCTTGCAAATGTTGAAAATATTCATCTCCAATGTCATGTTTCCAAATGATAGCTTCATCAGTCCATTCCTACAATTAATCAATGCGTTAGAAGTTGCAACAAATGGACGTCCTAAAATACCAGGAAATAAATTATATACTTCAACAGGTTGTGTGTCCAAGACAATAAAATCCGCAGGATAAATGAATTTATCGACTTGTACTAACACATCTTCAACTATTCCTCTTGGCACTTTTACAGATCTATCGGCAAGTAAAAGAGATATAGAAGTTGGTTTTAACTCACCTAGATTGAGACTCTGAAAAACTGAATATGGAAGTAAATTCACAATTATTGTTCTAAAGAATAGCACTTACTTGTTCGGCTAGAAAGGCTTTCTTTTTCACATTCAGTTTCCTCTTTATATTGCATAGATCTTTCAAAAATTTAGCATAGGAAGAAACCTGCTTAATAGCATCCAGCAAAGGTATATTCATCCTTACCTGTTTGAAAGTTTCAATGATTTCAGAGTTGTGATTGACTTTCCTTTGTTTAGTCATGGCTTGAGGAAATGGAAGTGCTGGCGGAGAAGTCCATTGCTTCATCAGGGTCTTTATCTTCAAAAGTTTCATTGCACATCAATTCAATCATTTGTGTATCTCTAGGTGTTAACCCTTCATAAAAATGTAAAACCAATCTCCATGTTTCAAAACCATGATGAGGGAAAGTATTAAGCAAGTCGTACCTATCCCAACATTGTCTTTTGAAAGAGTTTGTTCTCTGTGATGGGAAAAACTTCATCCCAAGCACAAATGGATCCTGGTCTTAAATTTTGTAGCCATGTTTTAGCTTTATCTTTTAATGAAAAAGGAAAAAGCTTTAATCTGATGGCGTTCATGCTACAATTTAAATTATTATATGTGCTGCAGACCTCCTCAAATTCCCTTAAATGCAAGTATGGATTTTCCAATTGTAAGCCATGAAAAGAAGGTAAAAGTTGAATAATGCCTGGTTTAAAATTAAAATGAGATGCATCGGGAGGAAAAACTATGCATGATGGTGCACTTGTTCTTGTGGGATTCATGTGGTCTCTAAATGTTCTAGCACAATTATTCTCATTATTCTCATTATGAAGTGATTGATTATCTTCTTAAACTTAGCTAAACATAATAAACTATGAATAATGCCTTGACATAATAAACTTAGCTAGACATAATGAAACAAATAAAAATAGATAAACAAAATAAGAACATAAATAAGATAAAAGTTAACTAAGTAAAGGAAAGGAAATTAAAGGCATAAACTTGATATTAATGAAAGCAAAGCATAAACATTACAAAAAATACAAAGAGAGAAAGGAAGAGCATGATCTTGATCTGGAAACCAAGATGCCTAAATGCATGGCAAATGCCTCCTTTTATAGGCCAAAATTGGGAACTATTGATTTGATGACTAATTGATGAGCGGGTGGCCAACTTTTGACTTGGTGACAATCCTTATCTTCTCTTGTCTTCCCAAAACATCATTGATAACGTCAAAATTGGAGCCACTTGAAACATGAAAGTTGTAGGAAATTGTCTCAGCTTTCTTGTGTAAACAATTCAGCTCATTTTGACTTCTAAAACTCCAGATATGGCCAAAATACTGAACAATGCTCGGGCTAGAGGATAAATTCGGGCTTCTTTGTTGTTGCAACAATTTGGACTTGAAAATGGCCTTTTTAGATCTTGGGCTCCACATGAAAGTTGCAGGCCTATGTCTTACCTTTCTAGCCATATAAAGTAGATCTAAATCTAAGATCTATAGCTCCAGATATGACCCAATTACCGAATAGTGTTCCGGTTTGGATAGCACCGACATCTCTTTTCTAAGTTTGGTCAGCTCTTTATCCTTTCAATTTCAGTTCTTAAATTCATCAATCAATTCTTTCATTTATGTGATAGGCCTGCATTTAAAATGAACATTTACCACAAATTAAAGGTATCTTATATTATTAGATATATTATTATAAAACATGCTTTAGTTAAGGAGTTATTGATACTTCAAGTGCAAAATGATGATATAAAACCTTGATAAAAATGCACTTTTAAGTACTAATCATTCAATTAATGCTAATACTTGTAAATCTCATCAAGCATTCATGATTATAACTTATGTTAACAACAAATCAAGTTCCTTTCATAGCTCAAGTGTCGGTTATACCATACAGTATGGGCTATGAAAGTGCCAAGCATTTGTTGTACCAAGTGTTATACAACATAAATCAAGATTAGTCATTTAACAAGCAAAGTATTAAAGAGTGAACAAGATAACAAATACAAAACATGTTAATATCAAACATTAAAGTCCATATTAAGTTTACACTATATTTATTCTTACACCATTAGTATAACCTTTTCACTTTGACATAATAAACTTAGCTAGACATAATAAAAGAAAGAAAAATAAATAAACAAAATAAGAACATAAATAAGATAAGAGTTAACTAAGTAAAGGAAAGGAAATGAAAGGTGTAAACTTGATATTAATGAAAGCAAAGTATAAACATTACAAAAAATACAAAGAAAGAAAGAAAGAGCATGATCTTGATCTAAAGATCAAGATGCCTAAATGCATGGCAAATACCTAGATGTTATTCTTAGGTATACAGAGTTTAAGGGTAAAATCAAGATTGAAATTTGATGTTATAATATCTCTAATTATTCCCTACAATTACTTTGATTTTTTCCTACAATATCTCTAAATGATTCTTAATTTACAACTTAAATCAACACTTCCCTCAAGTGGAAGCATCCAAATCTTCAATGCACAACTTGTGTAATGAGTTCTAGAAATTGTTACTTAATATGGCTTTTATAAAAATATCCAGCAGTTTATCTTTGGACTTCTTCATGAATGGAAACTGAATGATTTTAGCTTGGATATATATATATATATATATATATATATATATATAAAGTGTATATCAATCTCCACATGTTTAATATGATCATACTAGTTAGGATTATGAGCACTAACAATGGTTATATTATTATCATAAAACAGGTTCATCTTAGAGGTGGATGCAAAGCTATTTTATGTTAGAAGTCTTCTTGGTCATAGAAGTTTACGAAGTCCTTTAGCTATTCTTTGAAACATTACTTCATCAGTTGCTAGTGCCACCACCTTTTTTTCTTTTTACTTCTCCAAGTAACAAGATTCCCCCCGATAAAATGAAATAGCCTCTGATGGATCTTTTATTTGTGATATTCTCTACCTAATTTGCATCTATATAACCATTAATTATAAGATTATTATAATTTGAAAACATAAGTCCTTTGCCCAAAGAGGATTTTAAGTATCGAAATATTTGAACCATTGTCTCTATGTGGTTCTTACTATGTTGGTGCATAAATTCACTTACTACAGTCATTACATAAGCAATATTAGTGCAAGAATAAACTTCCTAACTAACATCTAATATATTCCTTTATTTTTTGGAATTTGGCTTGGATACTTCCCAAGTTTGTGATTTTGAATTATTAAACTACTTGTTGGCTTGTAATATAATATTCTCACATCATATAATAAGTCTAATATATTTTTTTTATTGAGAATAAAATATATCTTGCTTAGATCTAGCAACCTCTATTCCTAGAAAATATTTATGTTCTCCCTAATTTTTCATCTCAAATTTAGGTGCCAATTGTTTTTTAAGCTTAATAATCTCATTTGTATAATTTATTGTAATGATCATGTTATCACATATACAATTAAAGTTGTAACTTTCCCCCTTCAATGATTAAAAAATAATGCATGATTTGAATTACTTTGGCAATGCCATGTTTTTTCATTGTTTGACTTAATCACCTAAACCATGCTCGAGATGATTGTTTCAGACCATATAGTGCATGTTGCAACTTGCTCACAACTTCTATTTTTAAAAATGTTGTATAGCCTAAAGGAGAGTTTATATAGACTTCCTTTTCATGGTCATTTTGGAGAAAAGTGTTCCATACATCTAATTGATGTAATAGCTAATCAAGGTTAGTTAAAAGAGTTATTAAAACCCCAACTCTATTTAATTTAGCCACCGGTAAAACATTTTCTTGGTAATCTACACCATAAGTCTAGGTGTATCTTTTTACAACTAGCCTCGTCATGTATTGTTTTATAGATCCATATGCCTTGTGTTTAACTAAGAAGACCCATTTGCACCTAACTGTCTTCT
The DNA here is from genome assembly GCF_000495115.2 of Populus euphratica. Classification (NCBI taxonomy): domain Eukaryota; kingdom Viridiplantae; phylum Streptophyta; class Magnoliopsida; order Malpighiales; family Salicaceae; genus Populus; species Populus euphratica. The sequence goes on along the minus strand of NW_011499960.1, from coordinate 743,524 downwards.
GCCTTTGGAGTAGTGGACCAAAGTCCATATTTGTTTTTTAGTAGTGTCTCCATTTCTTTTTTTATTGCTTTTATCCTTTAGGGTCCATTAAGGCTTTTAAACTATTGTAGGAATATAACATGCAAAGAACTCATGTGAAAACTTCTTGAGAGGCTAAAGTAATTTTTATATGGATAAATAGTTGGCAATTGGGTATCTCGATGTATTTTTCTTTAGTTTCTAGGGATTATTTGTTTGGTGGCTTGCCTCAGTTATACCTGAAAGGTAAGTTATACCTAACAAAACTATTTATAGTATTGATTATTGAAGGTAAGCCAATATTACTTATGCTAGAAATACTCTCATAATATGGTCTACGAGTACTAAGAGGCAAGGGTTTTGACTTTTTTCCTGGTGCATAAGCTCAGTTTTTATAGGTTCTTCCTTTAATGGCTCCTCTCCTGATGATGGATCAATTTTATTTTCAAACCATTCAAAGGTTAGACACTTAAACTCTTCATTCAATGTCTCTTTTTGTAGAGAAGAAGTGGATTCTAAAGGAGGGTAGAATGGGGCATACTCTAGAAAAGTGACATACATGGTTAGATTTATATGCTGCAAGGCAGTATCATAGCAGCGGTAACCTTTTTTATGCATAACATAGCCCAATAAGAGGCCCTAAAGAGCACAAAGATCAAGTTTGGCATGTTGGTTCTTGGAAAGGTGTACATACGCCATACATCCAAATAAATAAGGTGTGAGTATAGGAGTAGAAATTAGAGAAATCAAGGTTGGTAGGGATTATGATGGAGTTTGAAATTTTAAAATTTTGGATGGAAGAAAATTAATATTTAAAGTGTATTTTTATCAAGGTTTTATATCATTCTTTTGCACCTGAAGAATCAATAACTCCTTCACTAAAACATGTTTTATAATAATATATCTAATAATATAAGATACTTTTAATTTGTAATAAATGTTCATCTTAAATGCAGACCTATCACATAAATAAAAGGATTAATTGATGAGTTTAAGTATTTAAATTAAAAGGAAAAAAAGATGGCTAAACTTAAAAAAGAGATGTTGATGCAATCCAAACTGAACACTATTCGATAATTAGGTTATAATTGGAGCTGTATATCTCGGATTTAGGTCTACTTCACATGGATAGAAAGGTAAGACACATACCTACAACTTTCATAGGAGTCCAAGATTTAAAAAGGCTATTTTCAAGTTCAAATTAGAGCAACAATGAAGAATTCTGAATTTGTCCTGCAGCCCAGACACTGTTTAGTGTTCAGCCCCTATCTTGAGTTCTAGAAGTCTAATGACCTCAATTTTTTTTCCTAGAAAGCTGAGATAATTTTTTAGAACTTTCATATAAGGTCTGGTTCAAATTCTAACGTTATAAATGATGTTTTATTTAGACAATAAGATTAGGGAGATGACACGACGAATTGTCACCAAATAAAGATGTGGCCACCCACTTATCAACTAGTCATCAAATCAATAGTTTTTAATTTTGGCCTATAAAAGGAGATGACACGACTAAAAGATTGATGTCTTCTCCCAAGTGCAGGAGTGTCGAAGTAAAAAATAACCCGGCAAGACCGGGGTCGAACCACAGGGAGGTTAATTATACAAATTATAAACAACAATTATAAAACAACAATAACAACAACAGTA
>NW_011499960.1:740724-740974 GCF_000495115.2 Populus euphratica | reverse complement strand
TATCTTGTATTATTAGATATATTATTATAAAATATGCTTTGGTTAAGGAGTTATTGATACTTCAAGTGCAAAATGATGATATAAAACCATGATAAAAATGCACTTTTAAGTACTAATCAGGAGACTTTTGTCATTTATTTAGGCATCTTGGGTTTCCAAATCAAGATCATGTTCTTGCTTTCTCTCTTTGTATTTTTGTAAGGATTAAGTTTGTTTTCATTAATATCTTGTTTATGTCTTTCAATTCCTT